>NW_026865321.1:0-73882 GCF_026571515.1 Ruditapes philippinarum
TTCACTTTTCATTCATTAAGTTAACAAAACATGACAGAAAAGAAGACATATTTTATTTGACTAATGATTATTGCTTTTGATCTCAATGCTTGACCGCAAAAACACGTAAAAATTTATAAAAATACAGCTTAAATCTTTGATCTTCTATGCATCCGATTTGCTTTTGCACAGACACCAAGGGAAGGAAAATATAAATTTTCGTAAAGGGCACAGGCCTCGACCAAAATTATTGATACGTTTTTGTAAATTATAAATACTCACAATGACAATGACGTATTTTGTTTTTTGGTCGAGACCTTCGCCCTATTCAAATTTTTCAATTTATCGTCGAAAACTGATACAAAATACCGGAAAACGGGTTTTAGCCCTTACTTCAAGCGTATTTTATTGCACGAAACGGATGTATTATCTTTACTGTTTTTCATATATATCAACAAGCTAAAGGTGTTCTTCCAGAAAATTGTTTCATTTCTTGAAAATTTGAAGTTTTATAAAATACAAAATATTTAGGCATATTTCATGCATAAGCGAATCTAGTCCTTTGAGTGATACAAACGGAGATAAATGCTTGGAATATGCAAGAAAACATAAAAATATTTCTATTGATAGAAAAATTCATTTTGTTAAATTATGTAAATAGATTCATTTTTGTATTCTTTACAATAAATAGACATTATATGAATTCGTTAAGATATTTCCTAACAGTATACATTTATATTACATATCTTTTTATACTCGTTACTGCAACGTAATGACATGTATTGTCAAACAAATGCTACGACTTACGGAACGACGGAAAGAAAGAAATTTGTAAGATCACTCCGAGCAAACGCCCTTATGGAACTACCCAATAAAGTTTTGCATAGAAGTAAAATATTCGTAATCAAACGATTATTTACATAGCGTTATTCAAATATTATCATTCGATTAATTCTAGTGCATGTTAATAATAATAAAACGACCGTAAAAACAGTTTCTTTTACCTACTTTCCTGATACAATATATGTTTGTCAAAGTCTAATCAATGTACATTATACAGTTAATACTATTTTCAAAAAAATAAGATAAAAAGAAATTTAAAGAATACCATTGCCATTTATATAAAAAAATTATACACATTAAAACTTTTAATATCATCGTTGTTTTCTTACAAGAACAGTAAATTTATTGGAGTCAAAATGTTCTATGGAATATTAATAAAAGGTTTAGATGTCAAATACAATGTACTTCGTATGAGCAGTTCATAAAGAAACTGATGAACAACTGATTTGCAATAATATTTTTAAAAAATAAATAAAACTCTTCTTATCATGACATGAAAAGTTGATGATACTAAAATTGTCATGAAACACAATACAGACACAATATAGCTATAAATTAAGTACCTTATATGCAAAAACTTGTAACATATGAACGACGATCGTTTCTACAAAATTAAAAAAAAAGTTTTGGCTTAAATTTTTACTTGTATTCTATCAGTAAAAGAGGTACTACGAAATGGGCAAAGCGCCTATTAGCAGGTACACCTTCATATCGTTTTATTTCAATAGGCATTGGTCATTTTTGAATTAACATAAAGCCAAGTGATCATGAGACTGCAATATCTTCCCACAACATATTCATGATTAAATGTACAGTAAGTCCTCAAATTTTTACATCCTCTACCAGACGGGTCATGAGCAACATTCATCTTACTCTTACTGATTTAATCATTTTCATGGTCTAATAACATAGTTGTTTCGATATTCATTACAACAGCGTGCTAGACATATAACTATATTATTGACATGAATTATGACGACACATATTTTTGGAAGAAATGTTTCACCATAATCAGATCTACTGTTCGCCCAGAGTGATATGAGTACGAGATTGATAGCTTAACCACATCCGTAACTACTTACTTTTACTTACATATACATGTCAGCATCCAAACTTTATCATCGGATACTGCCAAAATGGGGGTATACTCCCCTAGTCAAGGTAAAATTCTCATAGCTCTATTACAGGTGAAACATTTCCATAGCTTAAGACGGGTCAAACAAGCGAGTGTTAAATTATCAATTTTAAAGCAAAGACAAATTCCATTCGGAACTGCCTCGGCTATTAATCATAATAACCTCGGAAACAATACGGATTGAATGTAGTTTTACCACGTGGTTTCAGATGTAAACAGAAACAGAGATAATGTAAAACGAATGTATATATTTGACAGCTAATGTCTGTTCCGATACTCTTATGCTTGAAAATATGTCTGACAACAATTTGTAATTTAAGTATGCCCACTGATGTTCAATTTTAAACAAATCCCACTAAATGTCAACAGGTTGGTTTTTCGTACTTTCGGTTTCTACAGCCATATTAATAATAAATATATAAATAATGTATTGTTTGCTTTTGTACCTATGAATTCACTTATTTTATTTGGACTTTTACTACATATATTGGAACACCCCCAAGCATTAAATTACTATTTGTTTACATGTTAAGTTTCTTAGCGTAGGTTAGACCGAAATACCGCATCCGTTCTGTGTATTCATACTATTGTGTTCGAGGTCCTTCTCCGAAGACTGACGGAAAGGGCCGAGTAGTTGCGATTGGACAAATTCACGTCAAACGTCACTACAAAAGGCTATGTTTATTGATATTTACTAAATTGATTGTCCTTGTCCCATGTAAGACTGATTATAAGACTGATTAATTGAGATTTAAGCTGATAAACATCTATTATGTTCCAGATGTATAATATAATTTTTGACTGAGATCTACACGGTAATCAAACTGTTAGAAGAGAAATCTCGTATAAAAAATGGTGACATTCGGAGTTGAGTTTCTGTCATCTAATAGTTCGTATGTGTCGGTTTTCGTTTTATAGGAGCGTAAATAGTAGTAATTACAATTATATCAATATAAATTCTTTTAATATGTCTTGTAGTTATTTCGATCATCAAATCGTTTAACAACTGTGCTATATAGACATAACGACAGACGGAAAAACACAGCAAAAGTTTACTAAGCATCTATGGAAAATCAGACAAAATATAGGATAATTTATTTACAGGCCTGTTTTGCCTCAAGTACTTTTATGTCATAGATTACTTTCGTCACAATTTAGTGCATTTAAAACGCCATTTCTAGGCAAAGCAAGTATTTCGTTTTATTCATTGATTTCACTGGTCTGGATATATCTATCCTATCCAGAATTGCATATAACATCAGATTCAATGCTTTAATTTTATTGCATTATTTCGCCTGTTTTCACTAAATGCACATATTTTTTTAATTATAAACCTGTGAAAAAAAATCATTATTCCTTGTCATGTTGTTGTTTTGTTTAATCTGGAATAGTTAGATAACATTAAGTTATGCTATATAGTAACTTTCGAGCGTTAAAATACTGCAATTTAATCTTCATGATAAAGTATTCTGATGTGAATATCAATTTACAAAATTATAAAACTATTCATTCCTATTAACAAGTAAAACAATCATTAAATTTAATTACCGTGCGTAATTGCGTAATTTGAAGACTGTTTCTGCACGATTTATTACTAAACTAATCCATTGGAATAATTTGTTTTCATTATGTGACATTCCTAAAAATAATGTTTAACAACGACCGTCAACCCAGTTGGAAGATATATCATGGCATCTTGAACTATTGACTCTAATTCGAACTAGTAATATACAAGCTGCTGATGACAGATTTCTTACTCATCTTGATCTTTGTTATGAAACAATCAGGATTCCGATAAAGTCGGATCACTGACGAGCAATGCAAGCAGTCATAAGGCAGAAAAAATCCCATCAAAGTATGTGAGAGAGTAACGAATTGACAAATCTAGACTTGAAACAAGCAAAGATTTGTACAATATGGTCACGTGAAAGAATGTACCAAAAGTTTCAATTCCATTAATTTTCAAAACATAAAACACATTTTGTATAAGAGGCAGCTGATAAGAGGTAGCCTTGGTTTAAACATTTTGATTCCTAATAGTATGGACATATATGCACATACAAGTAATAAACAAACAAAATATTTTACATAATGGAAAAGGATGGTATTATAGAATTCTCCTTAAACACCTTGTTTACCTTTCTCCAGCTTGAATGGAAGCACCATATCACGGAAAATCTGCACCGTTTCACGTACCCGACAGTATTAAAGACAGCTGTAAAAAAGTATGTCCGTTGTCTGTAACATATCTAGGGTTTTTATTGCGTCTGACGGTTTTCCTCCTTTCGGAATTTCGTCGAAAAGTTTATTAATTTAACATAAAAAGCTTAGAAAATATTCTCTTTTTTTTCGAGAGAAATATCACAATATGACATTTTATTTATTAAGGAAGCTCTAAATATTTTAATGAGTAGGCCTATGTCATGCTAAGTATGCACTTTAAGATAAATACATTTACTGCAATAACCACATAAAACGATCTTGTTCTGCACATTATTAGAATCTATTCCAATATAGCTTTGTTTCGGCAGTTATAACAATTATGAAGACGATTTAAGTGATTTAAAGTAAGTAACACCAAATCATATTTATAGTATTAAGTTTGACCAAGATGTGTAAGTTTTTAGCAATTTTATGTGTATTTTAGATTTTTAATATATATGAGAATGCCAGTAAATCCTACTTTAACAGCGTTTATGCTTTTTTTTTTTCAGTGTAAAGAAAACCTGTTTGTTTTTGTTTGACGGCAATAATTTATTATCGTTATTTCTAAACGTTATGTCAAATTAACCATAAATTGTTATCGTTTTCATAAGGTCACGTCATTTTGAGTAACGAAAATAATGATTAACAGATTTGTAGTAGTACCTGAAGGAAAAATTTTCAATTTCGAATAAATAGCAAAAGTTATCAGTCTTGCAATTTAATACTTTAAATGATTAAGTCACTTTGGTTGGAGGGGAAACATGGCGTTTGCATAATTACCTTAATTCGTATTCATTTGGTCTTTTGCATATTTTAGAGAAATAATTTGCAAATTGCTCAAGAAATAAGCAATGCAAAAATCGAAAAGGACAGGGTTTTTCGGTTTACAGACCTTGATATTTACTGTGATTTGAATACAACTTATAAAAGTGTAAACTTTACAGTGTTTTCTGTAAATAAATAGTGAAACGTGTCCTTACATTTAGTAAAGTTGTCTTCCGTAGTTGACGACGTTTTTTCTAAATAAATCAGTACAAACCTTAAAATGTATATTTTTCTGGGCGATTAAATGTCATATTCCTCTTTATGAAACATTAGATGTACAAGTATCAGAACGCAATACAAGCACTTTTCTGATAAATGCGCAGTGAATAAATATGTTTACAAACCTCTCGATTGTAAAACAGAATGTTGATTGTGGTATAGATTTGCTGACTTTTGTTGTTAACCAAAGTGATGTTTATTTTACAACTTGCCGATTGATATATTTGTTAAGAGTTAATTTAGGACTATATATATTATACGCCGTTAGTGCAGTTTCATTGGCAACTATTCCAAGACTAATGTCTGAATAAAAGTACTTTTTAATTCTGACATTTTTAGTTATTGTGACACTAATTAGTAGTTTCTGTTAGGTAGTTTTGTTGATTTAAGTATCGAGGTCAGACAACAGAAAACATAATAAAATAGACAATAAAGATTATTCAGAATGTTTCCCATAAAATTAAATATGTTAAATTTGTATTCTCGTTTTGTACAAAATGTTCCAAAGCTAAGAGAACTGAAAATACATATTAAAATATGTTAATATTCATTGAATTTCATTATTTCTAATTGCATAATATGAAGACATAATGTCAACAAAACAAAATTAAAATCAAATGCTTCGAATAATAAGACAATCAAATATGGTGTAAAAATATGTGGAAACATAGTTTCTTAGAAAAATATTTACATTAAAATGCCATCAATGACGATACTGTTTTTATAAGTAGTAGAAGTATCATCATCCTGGCTAAATGTATGACGCATTTATAAAAATAAAAGGTATTAATTTGCGATTCATATATTGATGCTTTCTACGAAAAATTAATTATTACACTGCGGAAATTTCCCGTGAAAATAATTGTTATAATGTTCTACTTATTCAACCAATACTTTAAATGTAACAATAAGATATCAATAATGGCCCCGAGGGTTGCCGCATTATTCATTTTAGGGCATTATTCATTTCATTATTTTCCGGCCCGTCTATGACGTTTTTTAATGTATTTAATACACTTGATAGATCTTGACAATAATATTATATCGCTCAATATTGCTCAAAAATAGTATTTAACTTGAACAGTTATGTTTGCGACGTGTTTTCGACATAATTCAACACACAATGGTGAAATAGTCTATTTATTGTCACAAAGCAAATGCGCATTGTATTGAATAAACATGTTGTCAAAACATCATTTTATCTGCATAGCAAGCATTGGTCGAGTTATTGAATCCCAGACCATTGCCAATGCCAGCGTATCTCTGCACTAAAACACAATCAAATTATTAATTTTATTGATCTATTTGTTTTGATGGAATCGAAATGCGTCATAGTCCAGACCTTTTGAAAAACATTTGAAGAATAAAGTACCATCATACACATCGTTGATCATTTGCTGTTTAAAAGGAAAACATTGATAATCAACATGGTTATGTCTATTTATAACTTAAGTTATTAACAAAAGAACGATAAATAAGTTCAAAGAATCTTTTAAGCAGTTATATGTTCTTCAAAAACATAAACGATACAAACTAAAACAAAACAAATACTAGGAATCTGCTCAACGGAATTCATGTAAGAACATTTCGATGTAAGAACATGTTTCGATTGTCATGAAAAATGAAAAATGAATAAGTAAAATCGTAGATACATTGAAGTTAAACACTTCATTTTTAATTCTTTACAAATAACGTAAAATGATATTTTTATGTTTTCTGTCTTTTACTTTCTTACAGTATAGAGACATACCGTCCTTCTTGAAACAGAAGCAGGAGCATTAACGTAGAATAGTAACATGCATTGACAAACAAATGTACCGACTTACGGCAAACGATTACTTTGAAGTTTCAATTAATAAGTAATCATTAGTATGAATTTTACTTTTTTCAGATTTACTGTTCGCAAAGAATGTTCTATGATTTGATTTCATCCTGAAGAAAGTGTGGTCGATAATTGATACCAATAGTTCATTTCTGATTTTCAGTTACGTCTAAACCAATATCACTAGAAACTGCCAAATTAGTGGTATTTTTCCCTAGTCCCAGAAATATTATCAAAGTCCCTTTGTGAACACATTTCACAGAAAGGGATTCATGTTTACATATGACGGGCCGAAAAACCAGATGACGGGCCAAAAAACAGAGTCATGATATTTTTGAAAAGACACGGGACATACAATAGATCTATTAAATTGTGTTATTTAACAATGCAATTGTAATAATAGAGTATCTGTTAAGAAGCAAAAAGGTCACGTCAAACATCAATATGTTTTTCTTTACTTCTAGTATTTACTAAATGAATTGCCCTTGTCCCATTTTAGACTGATTAATAGAGACCTAAGCTGATAAACATCTATCATGTCCTTGATGTATAATATAATTAATGACCAAGGTCTACAGGGTAATCAGTGTGTTTTTGTTAGACGAGAAATCTCGTGTAGAAATGAATTACATTCTTAGAATCAGTTAGGTTTATGTCGTCAGTTAGTTCTAAAGTATCAGTTTCCGTTTTTATTAGAAAGTAAATATTTATAAGTAATTAAAATGTTCACAAATGAAGTTCAATGTTCGAGTGTGCCTTTTGAGAAAAGAATAATCTATAAACATAAAAAGTTCAACAGTCAGAAATATTCAATACAATTTCTAGTTCAAATTAATTTACACTACGAATTGTAATTCTTTGCAGTGATTAGATTTATTGCAGTCATTACGATCATTAAAGTGTTTTCAAAGTTCCTTTATGTGCACAAAACAACAACAACAGGAAAGACATAATCGTTTGTTGCTTGTAGTCAAAAATTCAGCTCCGAGACACTATAGTATATTAAGTGATCAAATTTGGCAGTTAAGTATTGACAAAATATTAGAATAAGTTGATATTATACGAACACCTATATCAATATATATACAATTCGTCTACACAGTGCTTCTTGGCAGTGTCATCATTTGTCGAACCAAATCTTAAGATTAATATAGTTATATTGTCTGACAAATTGAGACACGGTTTATATTTCGAGAGCAGACAAATTCATCAAATCTAACGAACTGTTTAAAACTGGCAGAACAATTTATATAATGTATCGATGGGAATGGGTAATACACTATAGTGTTCATATTCGAATACACATAGTAATAGGAAGGGTAAAGTCAAGATTAGTTATAAAGTAACGAAGTGTTGAAATTCTTTGATTTTTTTAAAAATATGTATATATCATTGAATATATAGATTTCGTTAATAAAATATACATTGAAAATAGACCTTAACTTATTAAGGGTTTTCACATATAAAACAATATAAAAGAAGTCTTACTAACAGTTGTATTTCCACAACATATCAAATTTATTCGCATTTCCAATAACGTATATAAATGAACATCGACGTACGGCTTTTTTCAGACTGTATTTTTTAAATTCATCAGTTTTAATAATTATACAAAATTTAACCCAAATTATACCGAAAATATAAACTGATCATATGGGTAAATTTCAGATCACGAAGGTTCCTTGTGTCGTTTAAATTGCCTACTTGTTAACAGTATTTATATTAGATACTGTGAAAAATATCCTAACACTATGGTATTCTAATTGAAAAATCTGCTTCCATGATATGCCATTCCTTAGTAAAATGTTCAACGACGAACGTCAACTAAGCTGAAAGATATATTCTGATATTTGTAGATCGATCTCGCTATAAATCAGCTAGAAACTATATATTTCTTACTTATCCCGATCTTTTGTTTTGAAACGGTCTTTAATTCCGAAGAAGTCAGGTCCCTGGAGACGATGTAAGCAACTATAAATCAGAAAAATAATATCCCATCAAAGTGAGTTAGAGAACGAGAATATGACAAATCTGAAATTGAAACTGGATACTCAAAGGAAAAAAAAACTCATTATTTATACTGAATTCATTTTTTTCAAATCATATATGTACGACAGCTTTAAAGAAATATGTGCATTGTCTGTAATACGTTTAGGGTGCGTGAGTGATGTTGCATTTTGTAAGCATCTCTCATAAACATGCAGACTCAATCAAAGCGGGTCTGCCATTTTTATGTTAATTCATGTTTTCAGTTTTTTCGAGAAATTCCATCTTTAAAGAAATAGAAAAAAACAGAATCCCTAAAGAATGCGCAACAAGGCAAAATTGAAACTGTTGCAAGCTCGTTTTGATTGAGCCTCTTTTGTGTTTTATGGATTATGATGATTGCAAAAATCTACCGTCCATGCCCTCTTACACTGGCTAAAGCAGTATTCAACATTTAACATCTGGAAGCATCCGCAGATGTGTTCATATGGCGGTTATCATAGAACCTTCAATGAGAAACGTTAGTGCCATTCCATTAAAAAAGGCATACGGTCCTCGAGTAAAAAATGCGTGTGCCCTAAACGAGAAAACATTGGGCGAAACTTAGGAAGTTATAATTTCCACATAACAGCTTCAAATAATAGTTTGGCGTGTTATAATTGTTTATAGTTTTAATAAATTGTATAAGTGGCAGCGGATAAATAAGTAGACATACATGTATATTTTTGCAGTATATTTTTACATTTCTATGTAATACATGATTTATGATATTTTAAATATAGGTATAAGAAAATTAATTCGATCTGATGAACGATGACTCGCCTAATGTTTTTTATCCAAACTATATCCAATCGTATGGATAATTGATAGCTGGCAGCTTTGGCAAAAAAAATTAGTAAAAATAAATCAAACGCTGTCCCTGTTCTATACTAGATTTATTAATTCAAAAAAATGATTCTGATACATTTATTTCTTAGTTCTAACGATAAGTGATGATAAGATCTAAAAAGTTAAGACTTATTTTATTTTCTTCTATTTTTGTGACGTAGTCATGTAATGCCATTATGTTAAATGTCCATTTGACGATTGATTGTTGCCGTAGTGCCATCAATTAATTGTACAATAAAAATAACAACATATATAATTATAAACGTACAATTTGAAAACTTTCAGAGCAAAACATCATGTATTGTCGTAAAACATATGCAATATATCATAGTTTTCAATGTTATATTGTTTTATTAAGTATATATATTTAAGAAAAAATATCGGTCTTAGTGGTGTTTATTGGGTATTTAACATTAAGTACCCGTTTGGAGTTTTAATGATTCACGAGATCTAATCTAAAATCATGTAAACGGCCAAGTGTTGAAAGCACGGAAACCTCTCCGTATGAACTTGTTTTGAAACATGAAGTTGTCTTCGTAAAGAATATATAGTTACGAATAAAACAATTTTATTAATACCTTTACATTTACTTAAACGTTCTTCCTGAAAAGATTTTTTTTTATACAAGCAGCGTTAACTCCTGATTCAATAACTATCTTGCTTCCATGCGCTTTCCATTTTTTTTATTTATTTTATAGTTGGCTCTGCAGAAATTATCAAATACTCCAATGAAATATATGGTAAACAAGATCAATAAGGAAAGGTGGCTTTCAATGAACGCAACACCCGCACGACCCAGCAACATGGACCAGCGGTCAGGAGCCCAGGAGGACCCCAAAACTCATGAAAATTTCTTTGATTATCATTCCTTATTCCGTAAATAGGGTGTGACAGTCTTTTTTATCTTAGAGAGTTTTTTATTCCGAATCAGTTGCCATGATAAATTATTTGTCAGTCACATTTATAAAAGTCAAGCTTTTATTTATAAATATATAGTTATTTCAGCTAAACGTGACAAAGTATGAAATTAACATAATATCTCTAGATAAAATGTAGAAACCTAATCAGAATCGAAATTAAATCCTTCCTCCTTACTCAGCAAAACCAATCATTGACGATATTTTGGATTGAAAAAAAATAAAAAAGCAAGAATGTGAAACTATAATGTGCGATGATTTTTTTCAATAATTACAAAACTAATGTGTTTAAATGGCTCAAATTATATCATTCAACACTAATAATTTGATAATTGTTTTAAGAGAAGTTACATTTATGGCAAAAAGCCAAGGTATGCTTCATTTTGCAAAGTGAAATTAATTTCAAAATGCAGACAAAAAATTTAATTACGTTTTTGGATCGAAATTTACTCGTAGTCAGCAAAAGCAAATGTTTTTGAATATTGAAGGTGCTTTGTCATTTTTTTCAAGGATTAAAATTAATTCAGAGAAGTACTTTATTGGCATGTCTAATAATGTTAGATAGAATTAATCTGAAAGTGCGGACAAACTAGGTAAAGATTAAAAGTACAAGAAAGCTGTCAAATCCTCAAAATATTAGTCGTACACGTTTGTGCGCGTTATTGTATTAAGAGGATAAATACAGAAGTATATTACAGACTTGTTTTTCAATTCTCAAAGTAAACAACAACTCCGCTGCACTAGGCAGACCAAAATATGACCGATGGCAAACTTAAAAGAAGCTATCATCGACAAAAAATGCCTTCAAGATAGATAGCAAATTTTTTGTTGTAAATAGCACAAATGTCAAAGAAAGAATACACAATCTATTGTTTATGAGGTAATAGCGTAATTTTTTAAAGATTATTTGTATTTGAAGCCAATAATCAATTGCAGAGAGATATCAAATTTAACCTGTTTTTCTTTATAGAATATATTAACATACCAAATATTAACACAATCATGGAAGTCCTTCAAAAGACATGCCGCGGAAACCAGTTATCTACAGACGGACGATGATTGATTGATTGAGTGACTGTTTGTTTGATTGATTTATTGATTGATTGATTGATTGATTGATTGATTGATTGATTGATTGATTGATAAACTTTATATACACTGTGCTTCTTGACAATGTCATTGATTTGCCCAGCCAATCTTTCCATAATATAGACATATTGTCTGACAAATATAGACACGGTTTATATTCCGAAAGCTGACAAATTTATCAAATCTAGCACGATGTGTGTAACTGGCAGAACAATTTATATACTTATTAGCAGGAGAGAGAATACAATTTATTGTTAATATTTTATGATACTTAGTAATGTGAAAGACATCAAAGATGTTTTGAAGACATTATATATATCCAAGCTACGAACGAATTGAAATTACTTAATTAATATCAAATATTATTTAATTATTATTCTTATTATAAATTTACAGGTCGATTGATTTCCAATAGGTATTGAAATAGACCGTAAGGCATTACGAAAGTTGGGAAAAAAATAATGTAAAAAGTAATTTTATTAACAGTTGTATTCTCGTAACAAATTAAGGGCTCTTTAATTTCGAAAAACGTTAATGAATGAATATCAACAAAAGAATTTTTTTACTTATATCTTTATTCATTAACTTGTATGATAACTGTATACCAAATTCACTGGAAATGTGAACTGATTATAATGGTAAAAATCAATCTTGTTTGTTTACAATATATTTCAGTTACATACCATTAATGAATTAATATATTCTGTTGGAATTATTTATTTCATGGTATGACATTCCTTTATTCTTGTTTATTGACGACCGTCAACTCAGCTAAAAGCTATGTCATGTCACCCTTGAACTACTGACTCTTATAACACTGGGGGGAATCACTTGACTTTGTATAGTAATACCCACGAGAAAATGGCTACTGCTGAGCCCCGGTAAGTACCTTATTATGTTAAATTAAGGTGACAAATGTTTCTTAAATCAAAACAAAACCTAGCGTATCATATGCGCGGTAATTTTCTTCAAATGACAATACAAAGTGCATTATCCTACGTTTTGTGGTTTTTGAGAACATTGTTTGAATTGTGTGAAAATTGCACATTCAGCGATAGTAATTCGCACGAAGCGATATAACTTGGTAACAAAATATTTTTTAGCTTTTTAATTTATTTTTCATTATTTTGTATACTTTAGATATTTTTTTGATAAAACACATCAGACGAAGGTACGAAAAGTTAAAAATAAAACAGAAAGAGAAAAATGACGTTAGATTTTCTATGTAACGGTCGATATTTACATTTGAATTTCGACGTTACGTCATGTGACTTTCATCATCATGAGACGTCTGTGAAGGCAGTGAGTACAATTCTGCCAAGGGAGGTAATCAATGTGAGGAGTTTGGATCAATACAAGCAAAAAAAACTAATCAAAGTATGTATACGTAAGAGAACGAAAAAATGACAAATCTGAAATAGAAAAAGGGTATAAGCACAAACTAGAAGAAGATTTTTTTATTTCAAATTCTCATATGAACAACCACGGTCTGGTCACAAAATAATACAATACAATGACGGGCATTGAATAATAGAAGTACTCACTACCAGCATAATATTATTGTAACATACATAATTATATTATCATTACTGTACTATATGATATCATTTACTTTTTAAATTATATCAAAAACAACACTGTAATTTTTCATACATATATTTTTTTGATTATTTGGGTTTTTACGTTGTTCCGTTATTACAAATCAATGATAATGAAAGTCTTCTTGTTTTATTATAATACATATCTATAATTATTAGTATCGCTTGGGTAAAACAAAATATGTAAATGAACATAATGTTACATAATAACTTGTACCGAAAATGAAATTACAAGACCATTATTGCGACTACTAAAATTCCGGAGCATGATTGTAAATTATGTCAGACATAAATATGTCAGATTTAGACACATACAAATATGCATTTGCATATATATAAATAATGATTCTTGGAATAAATTTCTTAAAGATACAATATCATTATTTTTAAAATAAAATATAAGAGGCAGGTTTACATGATCATGTTCATTGTCAATTATGATTTTTAAGTTTATGATTTCCATATAACAATTTAAAAATAATAGTTTCATCTCTAATTTTTGTAGATTAAATAAGTGTCAATAGAAAAAATAATGCAGACTAAAGCAGAACTTTGGCGGTAAATTCTTGGATTCCTAGGTTTACGATACATTACATATAAATATATATATACTTTTGTAAAAGAAGTGGCGAATTGTATTTACTTTAAATATATATTGGATAAAATGAATGACAACTATATTCAATTTAATGAAATAGTTAATTGATTATGATATCAAATGAAAGAAAAGTTTTTCTTGCCACATTGTAGAAACTCATTGGTTGCCATAGGAAAAACTAGACTTTAAAAACCGGTGTATGTTTATGTCTTACATGTCAATGTTAACATGAGAAAAAAAATACCCTACAGTAAAGATTCTTCTCAAAGGCATATTATGCCTCAGAATTAATACATTGTTTCTCCTATAGAAAGGCAAATATGTCTTGAGTTTTATAACATTTAAATTATGGATTAATACCATGTCAAATCATTCTTTCCTTAAAAGAGTAGCGATAATTGTGAATTGTTTGCCATGTGAGTAATAAAATGTAAATAAAGTAGTATTTTGACTTCCGTACAAAACGCTTAATCACTACAATTGAAAGAATTATTTAAAACAAAAGCACACAAAACAGATGAAGCCGATAACATCCCAATGAAACACTTTTTGGAACCTATACAAGTAAACCACGAATGAAAAGATGTTGAGAAATAATCATAAAAACGTTTCTGAGGCATAATGGATTTTAAAGCTCTGTATAGATCACTTAAAATCTTGTTTGGAGATGTTTGTAAGATAAATCTAGGGTAATTGTTGATTCCATGTTTTTGTTTCAATTGTTGCCCTTGTAGTGGTAATGCAATGTATTGCACAAAATCATATTTTACCTAAGGTCAAAGATATTCAAACTAAAACAATACATTGACCCTTTTAAAATATCCGCAACAAATTTTATTTTAATCATACGCCATGTGTTCGAAGAACTACGTAAGTTTTATCCCTCATGTACAGACTCAATCAAACCGAGTCTGCAATTCTCTTGTAATTTTGTTGTGATTAATGCTTCCGAGGCCAGATTTTTTACCTAGGGTATTTGTTTATTTAATGTTTTATTTCATTTTATAAGCATTTAGTCAGCCCCTCAGTCTTGTAATGGTCATGCTTAATATTGCACAAAATTATACTTATGCCTTATATGTCAGTCTTTACATACTAAAGCCTTTCATTAAAAACCTTAACAAATTTTATCTTTCCAATTGATTGAAGTAGCTTGGTGTAATTTGGAATACAATATATTATTGTGAGATGTTGTCTTTGTCATGTATCAGTCTTATCTCTTGCTAATTAAAAATAATCGCTGTTGACGCAATCATGTCCTAATTCTGATGTATGTGATGAGAAGATCTTCTGGGTAATTGAACCGTACATATAATTAATTGTCAGGAGTGAAGTAAATAATGAATGACATTCAGCTAAAAGAACATGTCTGTTTCTCTAGTTTTGTAATGTAAAGAAATCGTTTCCTTCATTAGAACAAATCATGAAGTCATCTAATATAAATATATTTATTGTCACTAGAACAATTTATTGTTGTCGTATTGTCGTAGTGTCATCAACAAATTGTACAATAAAAATAACAACATATATTGGAAACACACCTGTATTAAACTATCTGAACAAGGAATTGTATAAGTAGATAAAATTGTATTGTAATTTACATATATTTTAGTCCTCACAAAAATGTAGGATTCAAATATTGAAATAAAACATTTTATAAATGGCATAACCGGACATTCAGTACACTTAACTAATGACCGTTTGCTTATATTTTTATGAATTCTTTACAACTACATCCCTACGATGTGCTGTAACGTATTGAGACAAGCATATTTTCTTTAAATATCAACGAAAACCTTTTTGTAAAAAGAAACAAAAATAGAAATCTTATCTTTATGAACAATCTTAATCAAATGATATCTCTATCATTGAAATAAATATATAATTATAAAGGAAACAATGGAAAGTCTATTTACGAAAGTAATAAATATTCACGAGATTTTATTTAAAAGCAGATCTAAATAATGAATATACTTATTGAATAGAACTTTTATTACTAAGTATCCTCGGTATATGAAGAACATAGAAATGAAATTGTTCAAGTACTGAATGTTTACCTATCTTTACTATTAAATAGTATGATGAAACTTTAAAGGTAATTTAGATACAAAAGTGTATAATATAAAGATAAGGTTAAAGGCTTTATTTTTGTTATGTTTTATCTTAACTGCTTTGTAAATTTACTGATTTTTTTCTCAATGCGTTTGAAAAACAATCTGATAAAGATTTCATTTCTGTAGTTTATCACTATTGGTTAAAGTCAAACACAAAAGTTTAGTCAACTACTTGTAAACTAAAACTTGTGACTCTCAAGAGCATATGCATACATTATTATATGACGTAAATGATACAAACAAAGTAATGGCATAACAGGGCAGTTCAAAGATTCAGACGAAGAGGCTTTTGCGTCATTTTTGTTGTATACGAGTATATTAGCATCAACAAGATAAAAATAGAGACAAATATGTTCTTCAATTGGCAACTTTCCATGTCGCTGTTATGTAGTACTATAGTATTTAATTCTTTTATATATCTATGTTATCTAATATGAATGCTTGATTTTTTAAGGAAACATGAAGAGAAAAATGAAAGAGAAAATCATTAAGAGTATTTATTGTAGTTCATACAAATCTTTTAAGCTTACGATTGCTATAAAAAATCCAAATATAAGATTTCTCAACTGTTTATGTTGGCATTTTTTAACATCGTCAAAGAGAAAACCAAGTTATTATTTCTAATGAAAATAACACTCAAAACATATTAAATATAGTTATTAGTAACATTTAGTTATCATTGTTGCGGTACGCAGTTTTTAAATGTTCCAATCATATCATAATATTTTGACAAAATATCAAAAATAGAAATTGTCAAAACTAATACATTTGAAAAAAGTACAACAACATTTATGAATTTCCATATTTACACGCAAGAACAATTTATTTCTATAAAAAAATATATTTCGACAAGCCGCATTTTACTTGTTTTTTTTCCTTTTTTAATTTATATATCATTTAGACAATCATGTAATTTCTGTCAAAATATTTTTTAACCTTTTTCCATTACTAAATATCCACCATTAAGTGTAATCGAAAACTCGAATTTAAATTGTGATCGTATTTTTATCTGCCTACGTAGCAACACTAATTGCTGACAAAATGAAATTTCTGACAAAAAGGGAGACAACGCAAGAATGCGAAACGATAATTGGAGATTTTTTTTCAATAATTACAAAATGAACTTGTTAAAATTGCTCAAACTATATAATTTAAAACGTTAATCTGATAATGTTTTTGACGAGAAATTACATTTATGGCAAACAGCCTGAAGGTGTGACTAATTTTGCAAAGTTAAATGAATCTAATAATGCAAACAAATTACGTTTTAGGATTGAAATTTAAACAACAACAACAACAACATTTATTAAGCATTTAACACCTGAAAGGTGCATATAGCCAATATTTACAATCATATACTGATGTGAACTTAAAATGAAGCTAAACAAAAAACAAAACGTACTCAGCAAAGCCAACGGTTTTCAAAAATTTCAGTTTTCTGCAAAAATATATGAAAAGTAGTAAGCATGCAAAACCTGATTAAGCAATTACTTTTTTAAAAATTAAGATATTTGTTTTGAGAACTCGGGTAAAGTAATTCTCAGTAGCTGTATTTTCGAATTGAAAATCCTGGAACAAATTTATGTGCTTGTTCTCTCTAGCGATTATCAATATGATAATATACATCATAATATTTTGACTTATTTGTCAATCTTTACAAGCCAAAACAATACTTTTATAAAATTTCATTAAAAATCATAACACATATAATCTTACTAATTCATTGTAGTATCTTTGCGGATATTGAAATGCCTTATATCATTGTATGATGTTGCCTTTGTCCTCTATCAGTCTTATTTCTCGCTAATTAAGAATAATCGCTGTTGACGCAATCATGTCCTAATTCTGATGTATGTGATGAGAAGATCTTCTGGGTAATTGAACCGTACATATAATTAATTGTCAGGAGTGAAGTAAATAATGAATGACATTCTGCTAAAAGAACATGTCTGTTTCTCTAGTTTTGTAATGTAAAGAAGAAATCGTTTCCTTCATTAGAACAAATGAAGTCATGTAATGTCAATATATTTATTGTCACTAGAACAATTTATTGTTGTCGAAGTGTCATAAATAAATTGTACATTGACAATGACTGCATATATTGGAAACACACCTGTATTAAACTGTCTGAACAAGGAATTTTATAAGTAGATAAAATTGTATTGTAATTTACATGTATTTTAGTCCTCACAAAAATGTAGGAATCAAATATTGAAATAAAACAACTTATATGTGGCATAACGGGACATTCGGTACACTTAACTAATGGCTATTTGCTTATATTATTATGTATTCATTACAGATATCCCTACAATTTGCTTTAACGTATTGAGGCAAGAATACTTTATTTAATTAAAAACTAAAACCTTTATGTAAAAGAAATTAAAATAGAAATCATATTTTAGTGATTCACCCATATAAAGACAAATTGTATCCTTAAAATTATTTATAAAGATATGTTATATCTTGATATTTTCACTGTATTCAAATATATGACGTCATTAAATATATCCTTGAATGCGTTATAAGCATTTTCGTATTGCTTACTAATGAAACCACTTGCTGACAGTCTTCACGAAAGTATTTATAAATATTCACGAGATTTTATTTAAAGTTACATTAAATAAATTTCATAAAAAAAGAAATAGCGACATTTCATTAATAAATTGGGTTTCATATCGACTCCAGATCTTATTTTGGTGTCCAGTCAACCAAAATTGAGTTTAATGAGCATACAAATGTGCAACCTCATTGTGGCGAATTCGGAAGTACAATTTCTGTTTGCATGAGAAACTCAGCATTCAGATCATCCATACATCAATTTTAAATAAACAAACATGACTATAAATAGCAGTTCTAATTTAACGGTATATTTCCGCATTGTAACGGATATTTTCATACAAATTAAATCTTTTTTATGAGATGATTATTTTTTCTGAGCCACAGGCCTAGTGCACCGTGAAGCTTAAACGGTAAAAGTGTGTTTGCACAAGAAAATCTTATATTTGCTGTGTTCCGGATAGCAACTATAACTCCGTGACGTAGCGCATACACGAGCTGATTATAGTCTTCATTTGCATGTTAAAATTCGTATACGAACTTTAGTGTTACCGTGGGGTTTTCCATTTAAAATCGTAATTTATGAACAATATTTGATGAGATTTACAACGATACTGTTAAAAAGGTTAATGAAACTGTAGAATGCTTGGTTTTTAGGCCGACGGCAAAAATATTTTAACATATTTATTTAATGTAACTTTAATAGTAGATCTAATTAAGGAATATAATTGAATAGAACTTTTGTTATTCTCGGTATTCTAAGAGTTGAGAAATAAAATTGTTCACTTATATATACTTATCAATGCGTTTTAATGGGATTATGAAGGGTAATTAAAATACACAAATTTATATAAAGATATGGGTAAAGGTTTTATTTTGGGGGTATCTTAACTGTTTTATAAATTTTCTGATTTCTTCACACAATGCGTTTGACAAAAAGAAAATCTGATAAAGATTTCATTCGATGGTTGAATGTTAAAAAGAAAAAGGCTTTTGCGCACTGTAACACCGCAAAACGTGCGTACCGCAAAACGTACGCGTGTGGACGTTTTGCGTCGCATATCGTACACATGTGGACGTTTTGCGGTGCATATCGTACTTGGTACATTTTGCGGCGAGAGTGTGTCTTTGCGTCGCATATCGTCCATATTTTCTGTATTAAAATATATTCATTATAAATGTTACTTTTATTTGTTCTGTCACTTTCATATTGTTTCAGGTAAAGATATGACGAAATAAACATTAAAGTGCAATGTTTTTGTGATCCTATATAATTCTGACATTTTTTTTATTTAAAGAAAAGAAATATGTTTAAGCCGAGGATGTTTTTCAAATAGATTTTTTATGGAATGGAAACAAGCAGCAGCAGCAGAGATATAAAAACGATGATATTTAAATAAATGTAATCTTATAGACATACAGAAAAGGACAGCTATACGGACGGAAGAACCGGGGATTGGACTGAGTGAATGACAAAAAATATTAAAATATTAAGCTTTGCTTTTGACAATAGCTTTTCATATAATTGCGTCAAGAAGTGGAAATGATTTTTTGTGTTCTTGTGGACTATGTGACTATGGAGGTTTGGTTCTACCGTTCATTTTTACGGGGGATGGATGGGGGCTTTTGACATCGTAGTCATATTTGAGCGAGAGAGCTATATTGTCATGGAGATAGGGCCATGACTCGGTCGCTAAATCCTTAGGCCATGCTAAGAAGGCAGTGATGGTTTGGCAACAGATATACTAGTAACAAGTAAAATATAATAACTAAACTGCGTCCGCTTTGCCGCTCTATATTTTTCTATCTTTTTTATACATGAAAATCTTTTCCATCAACGCCGTTTATCTTGTTTCTTGTTACTTGCTGTATTAACGTATTGTCACGTTGTATGGTCTCCCTGGTTATGCTTAATTACGATGAGGAAGGTTTTCGGCGTGATAGAATCGTTAAAGGGTTAGAATACCGTAATATACGGTTTTGTGGGTTGAGTCCCGTTATGGTTTCCTTCAGAACCGTGTATCCCCGTATCGGGTCAGTAACTAACCCTGTAACTTTTAATATATTTTCTCAAAGATGAAATTGTAATTTTAGAACATCATCAATATGTGGAATAAATATGTGGAAAAAAATGACGATAGTGCGCATTTCTGCTTGGTGCGGCTCAAATATTTTGAACTACAAATCTAGTAAATGCAAGTTTGAAATTGTCATAAAATATAACTTTGAAAAATGATTTAATCTATACACGCCTACTAAACGGTGGCTCTTTCACATTTTGGTGATCTGTTTAAATGAGAGCCATCGACACTTCCGTTGCAGAGCCCTCGATGAAAACAAGGCTGAAAAAGGTTATAAATTTTAGTAAAAATATCAATTTAAAAAGATCATGCTTGTTTTTCAAAAATCGAAGAATGTCATGCCACGTAGAACATTTTTTTCATCATGTTGGGTGAAGTTTCGATAAGAAATACCCTAAAATGACGTTGCTAGAACTTTTACCAAATATAACCTTGTGGGTTTTCTTTTACAAGGAGACACATTTTGAGTGATTTCCCTACCGTAAAGTACATGCTGGCCCATGTATTCGTGTATATAGCATTGTCCCAACCTCCTCTTTGGACCAACACAAACAATAACTTACAGAACTTACTTGAAAACCAAATAATCAAATTTTTATTATTGTGATCGAGCCATCGACAAGGTGCTGGCGCCATTGGCAATGTGAATGAGCCCTCGAAAATGTGATGGAGCCAACACTATCAATCATTTTGGGATAATATGATGGAGTTTAACCGTTATTATACCTAACTGATTAACATATACAATTTCGCATGCATCGTATCATTGGGTTGACATATTGAATTAAAATACGCGATTTGATTATTCGAATTCATGAAAATTGAAGTAAAACCTCTTTGTATAAAATATTAACAGATTAGCACACAAAAATAGTTTTTTACTTTTAGTCAGTAAAATTTCAGTTTTTAATTTTGAAATTTATGTAAATTTCAGGTGGAATCTCGACATGAATAAGGGGATACAAAAAAGATTTTCATGTGATGTGTGTAGAAAGACGTACGCCAATAAGGCCATGGTTAAATTTCATATAAAAAACTATCATGAGCAGGCGGCGACCAGTACATTATGTGGTATATGTGATGGGCGATACGCAACACCATCTTCTCTTAAAAGGCACGTTGATCGTGTACATACACGAGAAAGGGAACTTGTGTGCACGATTAAAGAATGCAATAGTTCATTCTACACAAAAAAGACAGGACGGACCACATACGGAAAAAACACAATGTCAATAAGCTGAATTGTGGGAAGTGTGAGAAACTTTTTACTTATGAACGCAACTTAAAACGACACCTCCAAAGATGCGAAAAAGGTATAAAGAAGAACCACACATGCAATTATTGTACCAAACAGTTCTGTAGTCGAGAGGCATTTTTCCGTATTAGGTCCGTCCTGTTTTATTTGTGTAGAATGAACTATTGCATTCTTCAATCGTGCACACAAGTTAAACACAAGTTCCCTTTCTCGTGTATGTACACGATCAACGTGCCTTTTGAGAGAAGATGGTGTTGCGTATCGCCCATCACATATACCACATAATGTACTGTTCGCCGTCTGCTCATGATAGTTTTTTTATATGAAATTTAACCATGGCCTTATTGGCGTACGTCTTTCTACACACATCACATGAAAATCTTTTTTGTATCCCCTTATTCATGTCGAGATTCCACCTGAAATTTTCATAAATTTCAAAATTAAAAACTGAAATTTTACTGACTAAAAGTAAAAAACTATTTTTGTGTGCTTATCTGTTAATATTTTATACAAAGATGTTTTACTTCAATTTTCATGAATTCGAATAATCAAATCGCGTATTTTAATTCAAAAAGTACGCCAACCCAATGATACGATGCATGCGAAATTGTATATGTTAATCAGTTAGGTTAAGTAACGGTTAAACTCCATCATATTATCCCAAAATGAATGATAGTGTTGGCTCCATCACATTTTCGAGGGCTCATTCACATTGCCAATGGCGCCAGCACCTTGTCGATGGCTCGATCACAATAATAAAAATTTGACTATTCGGTTTTCAAGTAAGCTCTGTAAGTTATTTTTTGTGTTGGTCCAAAGAGGAGGTTGGGACAATGCTATATACACGATTAAGTGGGCCATCATCTACTTTACGGTAGGAAAAACACTCAAAATGTGTCTCCTTGTAAAAGAAAACCCACAAGGTTATAATTGGTAAAAGTTCTAGCAACGTCATTTTAGGGTATGTCTTATCGAAACTTCACCCAACATGATGAGAAAAAATGTTCTACGTGGCATGACATTCTTCGATTTTTGAAAAACAAGCATGATCTTTTTAAATTGATATCTTTACTTAAATGTCTTACCTTTTTCAGTCTTGTTTTCATCGAGGGCTCTGCAACGGAAGTGTCGATGGCTCTCATTTAAACAGATCACCAAAATGTGAAAGAGCCACCGTTTAGTAGGCGTGCTATAGGTTAGTCGGAAAGTCCGTCCCTTTATTAAAACGTATTACTTTATCGCCCGAAGAACAAAACATTTCGCCCATAAGTTACATACATTATGTGTAATAGAGTATATTATAACAAACAATCTTCCGCATAGGAAATGATGAAAAAGAAGTTCAATGTGTTCTATTGATAAAAACTAAAGCATATTTTAAAATATCGTAATGTAAGCGTTTTGTTTGAATGCCATAATGTAATTTTATAATTGAACAAAGCAAAAAGGTCATGGTGGCCTTATATCGCCCACCTGCCTATAAAGGCTCCACATGACAAGGGTAGATAGCATTGACTATTACAAATAAAAAGGAAGTACATTTCATGTACTTGGTCAGAATCTGGGTAATTAATACTAAATTATACGTCTGAAATGGTCAACAATAGCCAAATATCTGTAAATGACAAAGATATGGTAATTTAAGCAAAATTCAATAGTGACCTTGAGGTCAAGGTCATTTCAAGGTCAATATTATAGTTGAACTATTCAAGATGTCTGTCCTGTCATAAATGTATGAATGACATCTGACCATTGATAACAAAGAAATGGCAGTTTTATCACAATTCAATAATTTGACTTTAAAATATGTCTTTATTTTTATTATTCAAAGGCAAATAACTCTTGACATATTCAGTCGTTTTAGCTCATAAATGAACTTGATCGAGACCTTATTGTAAAACATATTCTGTATGATAACTTTTAAGAATGGAGAAGAAACGAAAGCACTAACAAGGTGAAATATAGTGCTTTTTGTTGCTTTTTTGTTTTGTTAGATTTAGCCTATAATCTAACTTTGTTGAGATTTTATGGTCATAGATATTCTGTTGAAAATTGTCAAGATTAAAGAAGAAATGAAAACGTTGGAGTGGTAACAATGTGAAATATAACAGATATTGTAATTCAAGGGCAGATAACTCTGGACATATTGCTTAGGGTATGTGAATGCTAGAGTGGTAACAAGCTAAATTTTGACCGACAGACAGCCAGGCGCATACTCAGATGAGCTTAAATTAACACACAATAACACCTGATAATTTCTAGTCAAAATTAACGAAAATTGTATAAACTTTAAAATATGGACGTTATGCGGCAGGACCATGCCTTTTTGACGCAAAATGTACGTCAGATAAATGTGGACGATATGCGCCGCAAAACGTCCATATACGTACGTTTTGCGGTACGGACGTTTTGCGATGTTACAGCGCACACATTAAACATATTCAATTTGACTCAAATGTTTTTCGACAAGTCGCATTTTACATCATCATCGTTATTTGGACTGTCTTACACTTTTTGACAAAATATTTTTAACCTTTTTCCATTAATAAATATCAACCATAAAGTGAAATCGAAAACTCAAAGTTGAATCGTAATTATATTTTTTGCCTTACTCAGCAACATCAGTATATTTCTGACAATACAGATAAAAAGCACGAATGCGAAGCTATAATTGGAGATGATTTGTCAATAATTACAAAATGAACGTGTTAAAATTGCTCAAACAGTATCATCGAAAAACGTTAATTTGATAATTTTGTTCAGATAATTTACATTTCTGGCAAACAGCCAAGGTATGCCTAATTTTGCAAAGTAAAATTAATCTAATAATGGAGACAAATTAGTTTTCAGAATCGAAATTTAATCGTAGTCAGCAAGTATTTGAGTTTTGTGAAAAAAAAATGAAAGCATGCAAAACCTGGTTAAGCAATTACTTAACTACAATTAAGGTACTAATTTCTCATTTATATAATAATTTTTTCGTATATATTTATTCTAAAGGACACTATTCAGACAAATAAAGTTGAGAAAACATTTAAAATAGAGAGAAAAAATACAAAATAGCTTTTAATTATCTTCATACGTCTGATGATATTCCTTATAATGAGGAATATTTTGTTCATGATCTTAACAAGTGATTGATTTAATTTAACACGCATATTTTGTCTGCGGATTCATGATACATTTTTGTTTCTGATGCAATGATTTTTATGAAAGTGGTATTTTGTCCTTCATACATAATACTAAATCACTTTAATTTCACTAATAACAAGTTAAGCAACACCAAAATAAAAGACTTTTATTTCTAAAATTATAGCATTTTGGCACTTAAAAATCGTTTGTGAAAACAGTGTTTAAATATTTCAATATAGCTAATGTTAATTTTATAATGTTATTGTTTCTTTAACAGCTCCATCTTAGTGAATATTGATAAAAGGCATGTATCTAGTTCAAATGTTCAATATAGAATGTACTACAAATTGTTAAAGAAAAAAAATGCTTGTTTGAACAATAAAACAAAGCAATGTCTTCGTATAACTTTTAACTTAATTGTGTTTGTTTTGAGAACTCGGGTAAGGTAATTCTCATTAGCTGTATTTTCGAATGGAAAATCCTGGAACAAATTTATGTGCTTGTTCTCTTAAGCGAGTATCAATGATTGATGCATCTCGAATTATTGTTGTGTTTTGGAATTAACTTAAAGATAAAACATTTGGCAAGCTAATTTATCAACAGTCAGTTAATAAGCCAATGTCAGTAAATCAACATTTCAAACAAATTTAGTAATTAATAATATAAGGAACCATTTATTTCACGGTTTTTCACAATAGATCTTTATTAATCTAAACTGAAATGATGTTTACATATCTTACAAATCGCATCAATAAATAAACTGACAGCTCATTAGATATAACTATCATTCTTAATCTATCCTTTCAGTTAGTTTTGATTCCTTTAATTCCTTGTTTAAAGCTTTAAGTATTGCTTTTGATTAGAGTATTTTAGTAGGAAAAATCAAATTTGCATGCTATATTTGCGCGGCATTTGTATATCAATTTTACACAATGTCTAAATCAGAACTTTCGGTGTTATTTTACTTTTCAGGTCCTTCGTGTGATTCATTGTGTTGAAAATACGGCTTATGCCGACACTAGGTGCCTAAGAGATGTTGCACTTTATATAATATCTCATTATATGACTCATTCAAACCGAGTCTGCAATTTTAACTTCATTTCTCTCCCTGTTCCAGGCTTTAACATTTTTTCTGCTTATCACTGAAAACACGCAGTTCATTATGTTGTTAAAATATGTTCCAAGCAGATAATGTTAGGTGGCACGATAGCTCAGTTGGTTAGACCACTGACTGTCAGTCCTGAGGTTCCGGGTTCGATCCTGGGTAACACCCTTGGGATTTTTCAGAGACACTTTCAGTGTTTCCCACCTACCTAGAGGTTTACTGGTAAGAAACCCAGGTAATCCTTGCATGTATCAGTGCTTTACACTGGGCATGTAAAAGAACCAAGGGATCTATTCAATAAGAGCCAGGGACTACTTACTTTCAAACATCAGAAAACAATATGCTTTTATCGCTGATAATTGACACTGATGTGATAAGTCAGTTGAGAAATTTATGATTGAAATATTGTTCTTTTACAGTATTACAATGTACAACATACAACTCATACTTGATTTAAAGCGTGACTTTATCTAAAGAAAACGCACTTAAAGTTTATTATATTCTTCTCTTCTTTATAGCCTGACCAGTTGTGAAATATGATTTGTTCCGAGACAGAAATACATGAATGCCTGAAAGTTTTGAAGCTAAAATAATTTTAGCTGTTGAGAAATTGATGTGTTTTGTTAAATAATAACTAGCACAAACTTTAACTCTTACGCGGGATATTTCACTTTCAACATATTTCCTACTTTAGAAAGATTTAAGAATTAATCACTTTTATTAGTTATTTTACATGGCTTCAACTCATTTGCAAGAAACCAGCAAATACATATGACAACCTTACTGAATCTAAATTGAACTTGTTATCACATAGAACAGAATATAATATTAATTTCATTTTGGAAATTTTGAGCATAGCTTATCGTCAACAAAAATAATAACAATAGATAATCAAAGTAAATAGTAGGCAGATCATACACAAAGATATAATAAAAAGACAAATCATTCAAAGAAATATGATAAACAAGATCAACAAGGAAAGGCGGCTCTCAATGAATGCAAACACATGACCCAGCAACAAGACAAACAAAGAAGAAACATATCCATATATCACAAAACAATGGTCATATTAGCGAGTGATCATGAACATCCATAAGTGAAGTGATTAATATTGCATACATATATTTTGATATTTTGGACAGATATAATTCGGAAATGTATGTACTACTTTATAACATATTTAGTATTTTCTTATTATAAACACAAATGACAAACATGCCGTAAAGTTTGGCTTCTTTATGTTGGCAGTAGCTGAACTTATCTCGTATATCTATGGCTGTAAATTCTGAAGCAGATGGATCCGTTTCACGGCATTGAAACTTGTAAATTTGGAAGCAGACGAATCCCTAGAGGGCAAAGAAAAGCTACTATTAGACAGAGACGAAAACTATTCAATCAAAATCAAATATGATTACAAGAAGGAGACACATTTAAATTGAAACCTAATGATTACCAATACGAATGTGTCTAATATGATAGCTCGGAAGGATTTACTGATGGGAGAAAATGAATAACAAGTTTCCCAAACTAACACGTGTCTTCTTTGTCTGTTATATGAAAAAAGTAGTCTATCTATAATATCTAAGAATTCTGAATCCTCATTGGATAAAATCAATGATCTTTTTACATAAACACATGTTCTGGTGTATAATCCATATTTGTTATGTCAGAGCGGCTTTCATTATAAATTCTAATGGTCTGCTATAAAATAAGATAATGATTTTTCCAGAAGTGTAGTCATAAATTTGATCACATTAAAATGATGTAGTTTCGTAAATTAATCTCTCATTACATTATATCAGCATGCACTGATGAAAGAAAACCTTCAAGGGTTGGTTCGTTCGTTTCTATTATAGCTCAATCTTGAAATTATGCCGTTGTAAAACAAAAGTTAAACTCAAGAATCCGATAAGAATCTTAACAAGTTTGTCATGATACAAAATAATGACTAAAAATGTTACACTTGTGTGAACACCTGCCATCTTTTTAGCTGTAACGTATATAAGTTTAAACTGTCCGTTTCATTTGATAGAGAAATGAAGAATTGTGTATATTCGAGAATTGGTGATAAAATATGTTATTCTAGCATATAATTGTGTCGAACTAAAATCGATTCTAGAGCTCAGCATCCTCTTGGGAAAATCATGTTAACAAAATTAAAACTGGATTAATATACTTGATTTATATTAAACGGCCAAGTGCGGAGTCATTTGACATAGCCTTAACTATCGTTTTGAAATATGTGATTTCAAAACATTTTGAAAAATTTACAATTATGGCAAAGTCGAAAAAAGTAGGCATTTTTTCGCATATGCAATGATGCCTTGCTGTTGTGATAAAACTGTCTGTAAATATATCTTTATCGTCTCAAATTATTAACATCACTTACAATTTAAAAAAGGAAGTTTGTAATGTTTTACTTTTTAAAGTGGAATAGTCTACAATGGTCATATTTTTCATATGAATTTTAAATATTGATAAAAACAATTGAAATATATTATTTAGATATTCTTTGAAATATTTATAGAAAACAGAATTTTGATAGAGTGCTGAAGTGATTTAGTATGAACATATATTACTATATATGATGAAAATTAATGTTTTGTTTTAAAACACTTAATTATTTGCTATATAGTTATATGTCATATCGGATTATGGATTTATAACGCTTATCAACAAAATTCAAACATAATTTTTTGTAGTTTGTTTTTCACGTATAATACTAAATACTTTCAACTATTTATGGTATTACATTTTCTATTATAGAGCAAGTCACTTTAAGACCTTTAAATTTCAAAGTATAGTGATTTGTCATAAACTCAATTTTTTTAATTCTTTATTAAAAATTTAATAACATGCATGTTAATCTACTCCAGTTACCAGGTTACAATATTTCCACTTACATATTTAGTCTTGAAAATATATAATGAAGCGATATTGATCAAACACTTCTGTGGCCAAAAGAATTTTATTTGCGTCAAATGACAGGCAAGAATGATAGATGGTATAATAAAAATAGGCATAAATGACACTCACACAAATAACATTACTAAATGAATGAATATTTCTAAGAGAAAATTCTTTGGGAAGGGTCGTACGTTAAACGTTCGTGATTGTGATAAAAGACTGTGTAAAACAATGGTCCAGTCTATTGTTTTGTCATATATTTTTGTTAAATTTCAATAAATTGCAGTTGCAAAAATAAAGAATTATTACTTATATCTATTTCTAGACTCACGATTTTGCACATAAATATAAGCTAAAAGTTTATCAGTTGTCGTCAGAAATCTACCGACAATATTTTTTTTTGAGAGATTTTTATTAAGAATTATTTTTGTGACCCAGCAAATAGTGGAATATGCTGTCGGAAAATGAAATGCCCATGAATATCAGGTATTTTGATTGCAATGACACTATTTAGCCCATCAGTAAGCTATCAAATAGAAATAAACTCTGTAATTGCTGCAATATAGTTGCTTGACAGCATATTTCTCTTGGTTTTCTAGTTTTACGATAATGTGATGCCGAATTAATTAAGGCGGAGGTTATCAGCAATTTGCTTATTCTAGAGGAATAATAGCTATATTACAAAACTCCTAATTCGAAAAGTGCACAGGGTGTTATCAGATATCAAGTGCATTTGGATATTTTCAGTATTAACATTTCTTAAGTATTTGCATTTCTTCAGCAAACGATAATAACATTTATTTCGGGGTTTTTTTTTTTTTTTTTTTTTTTTTTTTTTTTTTTTTTTTGGTTTTTTTTTTTCAACATTTGGTATTCCTGATGCAGCGATGTATTGAAATTACCATGTTTGTCTGTAAACTCATAGTGAACTTATAGTATATTAAAATAGTTTAATGTGGGATTTTTTTATCTTAAGTTAAAAGACGATCAAATTAATTAGCGATTTAAAAGTTATTTTATATACAAAGTATTATTAACGCTTTTCAAAACCAATATAGACAAGTTAAAGTAATTTTGAAGAAACTAATATTATGCAAAAAAAAATCATTTTTACAAACAATATATTACAATGTATTAAACAGGCAATAGCATAAATAATAAAATAAAAGGTTGAACCAAAGATAATAACAGAGTTTTAAAACATGTTTAACCTTGTTTCGATGTTGTTTTTTCTTTGGGGGGAAGGGGTGTAAATATATTTCCCGTACATTACTTAAGTAAAATTGATGAAGTTAATGTAAGGTTTCAAGAATTACGTTTTATGACACCCTTGAAATGACAAAATTATTTTGAAAATACATTTTAATCTAATAAAATAGGGTAGTAAAACGAGATTTTAGGATCGGAATTTCATTTCTGCTGGTTTAAGTTCATTTGTTCTGAATTATAATTGTACTTCTGGGAGATAGACGGCTCAATTTTGAATTTAAATTGCTTGAAACGATAAACCAAAATTTTCTCTAATTTCTGTTATTTTACAAATGATATATTAAAATTTTGAAATATTGTTTGTATGAATAACACAAATTCTTAAATTACATCGGGATAGTTATCTACGGTCACAGAATAAACCGTACAAACTGTTCCGTAACTGTAAATTGAATATAAATCATCGTTCAATTGCTGTTTTGTAGTTTTGCAGGTTTTTTTGTAGTTCAAAACGTGCCCAACGTTTAAATAAAATAAAATCAAGATATTTATATAAACTTTAAAAGATTAATTAATAGGACGTTTATGTGAAATTTGCTTCAGTGAAGTATGATGTACGTTTATTTATACGTATTTATTATAGGATATATAAAATTCTTCCACTAACATGCAAGGTATCTTTGGCAAAGGGATTGACGCTCTTATATGATCTTATTTCATAACATGAGACGGAGGCAAAGTTCGGAACGCTGGATTGATTATTTGTTGTTCTGATCAACTCGCCGATTACCGTTTTAAAGAAAAATGACTGAACATTTGTGACAGGCTACAAACAACCTTGCGGGCAGATCCGTCTGACACGCCTCTCGGAATTGGTGTTATAATTATAGGTGTTATGCTGTGAAAGTGACAGCTAAGCTGATTCCAATATATTATTTCTAAACTTAAGAAATATATTTCACATGTAAAATGTGTCATCAAATGTATCAAACCTTCTCTAATTTGTTTGATAAGGAATAACTAAAATTGCTGAATAGAACAATTTCGGATATATTTTTTGCAAAGAGATTACAAAATCATATATTAATATAATTGCTGATGATATCGAAAGAATTCAAATAACGCCCAAGTAAAATGAAATTCAAATATTCGGTGCAAAGTAAATATAAAACAACAAAAAAAAAACAAATACTGATTAATACATTATATTTGTTAGTGCCATATGTTTTCCATGATACAACCGTTACTATAGAAACATTATTTCTGGGTGTATAAAATCTCAGTTGTCTTCCATGACTGTAACTTGTACTGATCCAAACTGGGGAGGAGTTGCGTTGACCTTACACGTATATACTCCCTGGTCGGTGATTTTAGCTCTAACGATACTAAGGTTCCAGTCTCTTGTATAGGGCCTCTGGATGCTGATTCTGGAATCTTTTGTTAGAACTGTATCCCCTACAGCTATCCTCTTGCTACCTTTTAACCACGTCACCTGATGATATGAAAATAGACAAAAAAAGTATTGTTGTTATACTTATAATATTACATATAAATATGTGATAAAAATAGTTTTACATATTTAATTTAAATACTAGTATTTGACCTTACGAGAAACATCATATTTTTGCAGGAAAAGTCACGTGGAAAGCATCAGCTCAGTTCGCTGGAGAACACAAATACATGTAAACCAATTTTGTCGAATCCGCATAGAAATACATTTTAATTGGGCATAGCGTTTCGCTCTTTATTACCATTGACCACAGGGCAGACTGTTTTATGCGATGTCTATGGTCAAAAAAATTATGAATCTACGGAAGGCAACTGTGTCACTTCAGCGAACTATATATAAGAAGAAAGATATATGAAACTCACTTACTCTGTGTTCTCCAAGATCATCAACCGAACATTGTAAGTATATTTCTTCACCTTTATAAAATTCCAATTGTGTTAAAGGTACATCAATGGTCCCAGATCCGGATACATCTGTATTAAGGAATAGCAAGAAATATCTTTAGATGATTTAATCGGTTAAAATTCAGTAAATGCTTTAGTATATTTTAGATTATTGTCAAAGACAGCAAATATAAATTAATGATTTAAATAACATATTATTTATGAACGATGATGATTTACGATCTTGTGCACTGTTTTGAGTGAAATATATTTTTAAACTTCTTAAATATATTCTTCCGTCCCTGAATAACATTTCTTTCCTTATTCACCTCTTAGAAATCAAGATTCGCAACTGATTTGTGAAAAATAACGAAAATTAAGGCATCGCGAACACTACTGGATTTACAGTATAAGCGTTATTATATGTCCATTTGACTTGCTGTGCACAACGATTAAATAACAATCAACTTGTATTCGCCATATAATAAATACCATTGCGAAAATTTAAAGAAAGACTTAATTGGCCTTAATCAATTTAAATTTTTAAATTACTAATGTCTTTCCTATTTTCACTCACATCATTTATCTTAACTAGATCTATAAACTCTTATTCTTGGTTTCAACAAAAGATCTTTGTCATAAAAACATCGGTCAATTGGAAATTAGGGTAAATACATGTATATAATGGATTCCTGGTTAATCTCGAGCTCATTGTGAATGAATCGTATGCTGTTTAATGATGAAAACACATTGATATTTCCGTTCTTGTAAATCTTCTGTATGCACGAACGATAAGATTGCTTCGTATTGAAAACATTTGAAAAGATTTCATAATACGTACTATACTGAACATATCCGCTCTCTGAAAGTTTTTATCTGTTTGATAAATGATTTTTAAAAGTTGTGTGAATATCCTCATGTCAACCTTGTTGAGACGTTTATTCAAACTTTAGCTCTTTTAATCATATTAAGCTGAATTTGTTTAATACAATTCCGTTGGTTGCACGTGTAAAATTAAAATAGAGATTCAAAATGAAAATATGTGATATCATGTAATTTACGACTTGATTTATAATGGCGGAATAACGCCATACTAAGCAAAATTGGCAGTAAATGAACGCGAATCATCATATACTGGATAAGTATAGAAAGCCATGGCTGTCTTATATTGTTCTTTTTCAATTTATGCAACCATTTGAATAATATATGAGTTCACTTCGACTATATATGAATTGAAAACACCTTCTTATTTAACCGGAATCCATTATATTAATCCACAGTTACAATATATGAAACCTACTGTCAGTGTATGAAACCGAGTTAGCAATATATAAGTTGATTTACTCAATATATGATTCCAATTCTTCAATATATTGCACCAAAGTAGCCATGTATGGAACCAGATGTCCTTATATGAAACCGAATTATCAATATATTAATTCATTTTTCAATATATGAAACCAATGTATCAATTTATGAAACCAAAGTAGAAATATATAAGTTGGTTATTACATTATATGATACCAATTCTTCAATATATGGTACCAAAGTAGCCATATATGGAACCAGATGTCCTGATATGAAACCGAATTAACATTATATTAATTCATTTTTACAATATATGAAACCAATTTATCAATGTGTTGAACCAAAGTAGCAATATATGAGTTGATTATCGCATTATATGATACCAGGTCTTCAATATATGGTACCAAAGTAGCAATGTATGGAACCAGATGTCCTTATATGAAACCGAATTATCAATATATTAATTCATTTTTACAATATATGAAATCATTTTATCAATTTATGGAGCCGAAGTATCAATATATTAGTTGATTATCACATTATATGATACCAGATCTTCAATATATGGATTCAAGTAAGTCATGTATGGAACAAGATGCCCTTATATGAAACCGAATTATCAATATATTATGCCATTTTTACAGTATATGAAACCATTATAATGTATGGAACCAAAGTAGCAGTATATAAGTTGATGTTACATTCTATGATAGCAATTTTCATTATATGGAACCAAAAATAGCCTATTTTCAAGTCAACAAGTTAAAGGCCGCGGTCACTGGATTCTGTTATTACAATGCATACACTTTTTTCATGAAATCAATTATTATTTGACTGATTATTTTTAAACTTTGTGAGTAGATTAACCTTGATGTGTCCTACTGGCCATGCCCATTTTTTATCAAAGGTAAAGGTCGAGATGAACTTATTTTTTTAAATATGTTTTTGTTAATGGTCAGTACGACTCAATAGCTTAAATTATGACATACAACTCGTACATATAACGATAAGTTTTGGCTGCCCAGCCCATTTGAAGTGAATGTGACGTTAAATTCAAATAGTTCCTTATTTAGAAAATGTGCAGTATGTAATCAGTGGAGCACGCTGGTCAGTTCAACACGGAATATTGGCGCGAAACTGTAATACCGGTGCAAGGATAGAATACAGTCTTTAAAAAAAGTCCCGTCAATATAATGACATTTTGGTTCAATATATTGCTACTTTGGTATCATATATTGAAGAACTGGTATCATATAATGTGAAAATCAACTTCTATATTGCTAATTCGGTTACATACATTGTAAAACTGGTTTCATATATTGTAAAAATGATTTAATACATTGATAATTCGGTTTCATATAAGGGTATCTTGTTCCATACATGACTTTATTGGATCCATATATTGAAGATCTGGTATCATATAATGTGGTAATCAACTAATATATTGATACTTCGGCTCCATACATTGATAAAATGATTTCATATATTGTATAAATGAATTAATATATTGATAGTTCGGTTTCATATAAGGACATCTGGTTCCATACATTGCTACTTTGGTACCATATATTGAAGACCTGGTATCATATAATGTGATAATCAACTTTTATTGAGTAAATCAACTTATATATTTCAACTCGGTTTCATACACTGACAGTATGGTTTCATATATTGTAACTGTAGATTAATATAATGGATTCCGGTTAAATAAGAAGGTGTTTTTAAGTCATATATAGTCGAAGTGAACTTATATATTATCCAAATGGTTAAATAAATTGAAAAGGAAAAATATCAGACAGCCATGGCTTTCCATAGATAAGTTTGTGTGGCTGTTTGTCTTACTATTTTTACGCAGATTTAAACACATGTTTCAGGTCTTATCTCGGCTATCTACGCAACCGGTAATAACCTATTTACCCGCAACTAACCTACTGATTACTTAATCAGCGATAAGAAACAAATGACCCGTTAGTCTGAGACGGCATTTTCCAGCATAATGTAAAACGCATGAAAATCAGTATGATAAAACGATTGAAAGTTGCAGCCACTTACTTATAAAGATAAAAAGTCTAACACCGAGTGAACATAAGTTGTACTATTTTCATAAGTGACACGAATGAAACTGTTAAAGCATTCAAAGTAAAAATTTCGATTGTTTTTTAAGTATGATTATATCTAATATTTTTCTTTGACACATGTAAAACTTTATATTTATGTACGTACCTGCAATAAGCATTATCGCTGCACAAAGTATTGCACGACGAAGTAGAGATTTTCCAATCATTTTGTTGTGAACATTCGATAATTTTGAACTATACCCAACAATTATTCTGTCGGACAGACAATGGACTCTCTCCATATATACACACGGCTTGAATTTTCAAAGGGTCAAGTGATGGTCATAATAATTTTTACAATTTCATGTAATTACAAAATTGGCAATTTTCACCCTTAAAGAGGAATGAATGTAAAGGCTGATGATATTCTATTGTGTTAAAGTCAGTATTATTTGTATAAATTTGAGGAAAAAATGTTCAACTAGTTTGGCATTTACAAATATTTTTCTGGCTGCTTTTGGCCTATAGATGGCCTGAGAAAAATCTACAACTTACCTTGTCAAATATTCTTGTGTTGTGTAACAATTAATCTAACAATTATTGGATATAGGACGCCTATATAACCGTTAAATAAATAATGTCCATCATCGTACTACATACAGACAAAATGATGACGTCTTTGGGATATATTATACTAACGCAGTGATTTCTGAAAGTAACTATACAGCTAAATTAAGTTATATAATTGGATAATTCATGATCACGAAATACTAATGTACTGATTTGTCTTTATAGGTGTCGGTGCCTTAACTGAACTAAGAAATGTTAAGCAACATCTGCCACTGTGTATTGAAGTATTATCATTTCTAGATTTCATGAAAACACTACAATAATTATAGTTGATAGCTTTACAAACAATGACTGGCCATTGGATAGAGATAATGGCACTTTACAAAATGATTACTGTAATCAAAACATTAAATGTAAAATGATGATGTTAATGCATGTATCATCAGGATATATCGATTTCGAAATCTAAAGCATAAGCATTGTAATAAATAGAGAATAATAGGTTGGTGCCATGGATGGAGAAAGTTTATCTGGCGAGGCGGAGGAATTTATAAATTCCGGAGCAGAGCCAGATAAACTTTCTCCATCCACGGCACCAATCTATTATTCTTTTTATCCTGTCACCGTTTTTTTTAAAGAATTTTATAAGGCAAACAACCTTTAATCACACTATCGGAAATGTTTCTTTATAAACAAAGAAGGCCCGAAGCGTGCATTATTCTACAACAATGCACTCGCCGTTCTTATTATCTCCCTGTGTATTTTCACATTGGGGCGCCATTTTGTTTGAAAAATGTGAAAAATAAAAACAATTTTTTGTCGAATTTTGTTGTGAAAACTATTTAGAATGAAAGAAAATGGTCTAACTAAGAAAATGAATTCGAACACCAATATCTTTTATTCAGTCGTTAACGCTGTACAGACGTTTAAAGTATTGTTTACGTGACGTCACAATGTAGCGCCAAACAGCACGTGCAAAACAATCAAATCAATTACGCTATTTTAATGTCGCAAACGAGTTAAGTTTTACGTTTATTTCACTTTTAATAATTTTTATTTCGCTTGAAAAATTATAGAGTGAAATAAAATAAACAAACAAAGTTTTATCAACGTTTCCAAAATTCGTTATTCTACACACAGAAGATTTAACGACAGTTTTTATATTTTTTCTTGAAAAGTAGTCCGGCAAACATGCATACCACGTGATCAAGTGCCGTAGATCAGTAAAAATATACGGCACCTTGTTATCGGGCCGAAATTGATACAAGTGACAGGATAAATGATAATCTTTCACCTAACTCTAAAAAAGATTATGTAAATAATTTCATTATTTATTATACCAAAGCAAAAGTGTGTGATAGAAACGTTATGGCAAAGCCGTTACTAAACGTCATATTTGTTTTATAATCAAAAGCATGCTTCTGTGCAAGTTACTTTTTATTGTGTCTTTGACAATTGTTTCCATTTCTTCTATGATATTTCTTATTAAATAACAAACTTCATCAGATTATTAAGAATTGCTTTCATAGATTTTTATGAATATTACCAAAATATTTTTTGATAATTTATACATAATATCCAGACTACACGAACATTAGATGAAGTATGAAACAAGACTGTTATTTTCATACTAAAATGTATTTTCCTTACTAATTACTTTATATGTTTAAGAAATATCTAACACATATTTTAATGAAATGCACGATTAAATGCTACGTAAAAATAAACATTTTTTCGCAGTAGATTTCTTCCTCTTTTCACTGTTAATTATCTAACAATTCAATAACCATTAAATTTAATCCAAAGGATTAACCAATTACTAAAAAGCTGAAATTTTGATAAATAACCGATGCAAAGATGAATAAAAATAATTAATTTACATGCATATTACCGAACATAGATAACCACTTCGCATCCAGGAACTTAGACAAACATTTGTTTTTTATAAAGAACATTTTCCTCATTTACCTACATACTTTTATCGTACAAATTGTCACTTTATCGGTACAAAATGATCGTAATTAAAAGAAGGAGAAACCAAAACATAGATGTTACAATATTTTTATTTGTCTCCTAGATAGTAAAATACGCATTTAGCTACTTTTATGTCTAGTTTAAGACTTTACTTTCACTTGTGTTTTTGTCTGTGCTTTTACGATGGCTATTTTATCACGATAACACGTCAGCGATTTTATCTTTTTCTAGTTTTAGGGTTTCAAGGAAGGGGAATAATTAAAATCGCAATTTATACCAATTAACTGGTTTTATTGTCGTTGTTATTAGTGTTTTGTTGATTGTCAACAGGTTTAGCTCAAGTCTCTTCAATACACATGGCAATTTTATGGCAATATTTAAAAACACTTTTATAAATAGTAAAACATAGAGGATATTTGTTTGCATGTAAAGCCAGTGCAAATATTGCATCTGGTGTTCACAAGTGAAATATAATGTGATCTAACATACAAAAGCAAATAAATTGTCTTTATATTTATTGCTTTTTAGGGGTTTTGAACCATTTAACTAATTATTGCCGCTCAAATCATGACGTCACATTGTTCTTGTAAAATATTGCAAATTATGTTATATTTTGCAGATGTTTCTCGTAATCAAGAACATTTTACTCACGAAGGCGTTTTTTTCTGGGGATACACTTCCACTTATTTCATTGTATTTTTTCATCTACAGTCAGAGATAATTTTACTACTGTGGAAATAATATTTTATTACTTCACTGTGAAGTTATCAAAATATAATTTCACTGTACACTGAAAATCATGTCATAAAACTGTGTAATTATAAGTGTTGCTTATGATGTAGAATTGATGTTTCTGTAAAAAAATACATACATTCTAATTAGATATTAGTCATAATACCAAGTGCTATTAATGATCGAATGACATCTTATGTGTTGCTGCGTTCGGCAATTTGAACATACCTGAAAAATCTTTGAATACTTCTAAAATGTAATGGTTTTTTTGGTCAGTTGCTTATATTCATGTTTGTTTCATTTGTATATCGGGAATTTATGATACATTTTCTCAATGTAGAGAACCTAAATTGCATCTTACGTTTTGTAGTATTCAAAAAGGGGAAAGTAAAATAAAGAATACGTCAACTTGATATCTAATTTTTGGCTGACATTTAAATTTACCAATTATTGATGACGTTTGACAGGACTAGATTGTAACATGCCTTGTTAAAATGTCATTATACAATTAGAAGAAAACAAGAAACATGGCAATGCAACGAAACCAGGGATTTTCAATTATCACCAATGCAGTAGCTGTGTTTTAGTTAGAATACAAATACAAGCATCGTACAATGTAACTATGTGCAACATAAATGGTAAATTATGAGGAAACGATTGAAATTTGGAAGCATTTAAAGCAGATTGAAAATTTAGTATTGCAGTGACTTTGACTTAAAGCAATCCCAAGTAAGGTCGTCACCATGCACCAAATTTTTATTGTTGTTGATATTTTATCTTTCATACACCTAAACTCAAAACACATTTTATAGATAAAACGAAATTGACATTGATCCTAAGAAGCTTAAAAGCAATCCAAAATGATGTTTCCAAATAGGAGTGCTATACAACAAGTTTTGATGCCTTTTTATTGGGCAAGAAGGCCTATTGATGCGTAGTAATTGACCACGAAGTCTATGACTCTCGTAGTCAATAACAACGCATAAAAATTCCAAACCGGTGTTAAATAGCCGATAAACAGCGCTCAGATTGATATTATTTCTGAAGTTAATAATTTGTAAATCACATTAAACACTAGTGAACTTGCTAAGACATCCAAAATGACAGGAATATCAATGTATGTACCCGTTTCTCTACGTGTTTCATTTCTGTCTTAGAAAACGTATTTATTGTTCTTCATTCAGATATTTTACTTTCATATACGTATTTATGATAATCATATATGCCGGTCAATAGGAATAAATAATAGCATTTGAAGAGCAATGTGCATTTGTAGAGCTGCAATGTTCATAGTAATATACGTAAGTGCGAAATAGATATATTGATTTTTTGTTCAGTTTATGAATTAACATGGTAAAACATATCCAATACATAATAAAACAATAAAAACTGAAATAAATAAAACAATATAACATTGACTCGAAACATGCATTTGATCTTGTATTTAAAGACAATTATTCGTGATTCACCTGTTTGCCAAAGCACTTGTATTTCCAATCATTGTGAATGTTTTGGAGACAATCAAGTAATTAGCAAATTTAGATAAATCTGTAAAGAAAGAATCATTCTCTTCGACGGTGCACTATTTCCATTGATAATTCAACGATTCAGATGTAAAATGCTTACAATCTGAAAGCCATTACCATTTTCAAATCAATGAATTATTTGAACCATGTGAATTCAATTAAATTTTGAACTTTGGATAATACAGATTGCCGTCAGATTTCTAATTAAGTATGGAAGTCTTTGTTTTACTGCCTTGCATTGTTTTGATTTTATTGAAAGGTTCTCATAAAAGGGTGTTATTCGACTTACTTCCCGAGTATGTTCTTAAATTGATGACGTGTGTTTTTGTTGTTGTTTTATGCTTGTCAAAAAGTCATTTACATTGTAACATTGTGATATAAAGAAAGTGTCCTGTGTGTCAATATATTCTAGTTCTTTTCAAACAAAGACTTGCGCTTAATTACAAAACGAAATCATGAACGTTTGAATACGAGTAATTAAAGATAACAGATACCTTAAAGCTCTGTGCTGTGTGATCGTGACATCGTGTTAAATAAGATCAATTTATTATCGTGGTAATTGAAACTATAACAAGTCCTTTACAAAAAAGAGCTATACAGGTCAATCACTTGCAAAGAATTAGAAAAATTGACAAAAAACAAATTAGTCTATTTTAATTGCCATCTCTATGTTATAAGAAAATTACAAATTAAGCGTTCCAATTTTTTAAATCTGTTAAGGGTCTATAATTCTGGAAAAAGTAACAAGCTGTAATGTCGATTTCCATGGTTTTGATAAGCCATATTAAAGCTGTTTATATATTATATAATAAAACAGAAATGAACTTTTTAGCTGATGAATATGATGTGATATGTACTGAAAAGGTGATATTGACTTCGGCTAACATCTTGGTCATTTTTTTCTATTTCAGTACATATTACATTATATTCACCGGCTAAAAGTCCATATTTGTATAATATTTCTCTCTGATATTTTATATTGTCATTGTCAGAAACCAAATAATTCACGAATTCCTCTCCCTAAGGATTTAAGATTTATAATCACTGAGGTAATTAAATCTGTAAAACATCACTTGTCATTTTCTCGACAATTTTACTTAATGAAAACGAATATTCTTAGGTCTGTTAATGTTTCACGATTTTGTGAGATACATTTGTTGCACTTTAAGACGCAAAAGAAAACTTTTTTTCTCTTTTTTTTTTAAATCAAAAATTGACAAATCTAAATATTCATATCGTTTTGATTGTTTAGAATATATTTCTATTTATCTTTGTAAGAGATTTAACTTACGCTTCATCAAAAGAAAACAAATATGACACTTAAAGTTCAGGATAATAATTTATAACATTCATTACATACATTGTATGACCGTTTTATATGTAGAAATACATGCTATATATATCAGATGTATACTGATCATTTTTTTTCTTTTTGCACGCTTTGTTTTGTTCTTTTTCATTACTCTAACGTTGTATGTTTTGAACGGAATAAATAAAACTACAGGGAATTCGTGCTGTCTGGTGACGGTGTTATCAGGAAAACATAACATCAGTCACCATGAATGTCTTATAATGTATTCAAGTTTATAGCCCCATGTCGCATATCGAATAGTAGATAACAAACAAACCTTTACAGCTTTAGTCGAGCTCCAAATATATTCCTTCTAATCGACAATCAAGCACAGTATTTTAACTACTTTCATGAGTTAAATGAGTACGGCGTTCAAAACTTATTTCAAAATATTGATAACAACACTTTTTAGGTTATGGTTTTATCATGGAAATCGCAAACTAAAACTTCTAGACGAACCCTATAACTCTGAGCAGATATTGTAAGATATAGTCATGTTCAGGATCGTCGCTGTTGTTTGTTCAAGAATGAAAATAATCATTTTGTATAAGAAAAGTAAATACATATATTTGCAATTATTTGGGTTATTTGTTCCTATTCTTATTGTATCGGGTTACATACAAATATGCATGCAAACTATCAGAAGTTTTAGATAATAGTTTTTATTAAGGTTATATAAATAAAGCAAAAGAACTTACCGATATCTTTTTTTTCTCAACTAATACAACGGCGGCTATTTTTCGAGATTATAATGAGTGTTTAAATGTTAATGATAACGATTTTGTATAACATTGATCATTAATATATTAAGAGTAATGGGGCCTCTCTATGGCCATTTCAATTCACAAGTGATGTTTGCCCTTTTCACTATCAATACATGTATTATTTCAATTTGTATATTTGCAATTTATCTAAGGAAATTGCATCACCGTGACGGTAAAAAAGAGGTCAATGCAAAATAAGATTCTGTGTTTACATTTACACATTTTTGTGTGAGGAATCGACATTTATTTCACTTTTATAATTATAATTAACTGTGATTCATAATGTATGGTGTATGCATGTATTATAAAATAACATTGTAATTAAATATTAGTCATTACACCATATCAGACTATAAATAAGGTATAAACATGTGTGTCACAGTTGTGATCTACATACAATGAATATTTTCTTTACTTTAACATTTATCAAGCCAAACATGGGGGAGTTGGGTAAATGTTATATTTTTATCATTTTTAAATATGTTTATCTATTTATACAAAGTATAAAACTTTCATAATTATAATTAACTGTGAATCATGTATGGTGTATGCATAAATTATAAAATAACATTCTAATTAAATATTAGTCATAACGCAATATAAGACTATCAATAAGGTATAAACATGTGTGTCACAGTTTTGATCTACATACACATACTTATCATATTTTGCCGCTATTTTTGACATTTCATAGATGTGGTTTTGATCATCTCTCAAAAAATACCCAGCGACTATATATATTTATACTAGTATATATACTAGGCAAAACTTCCAACTCACTTTTGTTTATTATTATCAATAATTTATAAAATACTGTACATAAATAACAAGTTGCATATTTTAAATTTATCAAAAATGTAATAAATCACAAACAATATTTGCTTTGTTTTCGTTGAAATCTGCTTAATCCGGTGCTAGGGAAGGGGGCGTGAATGGGAACTTGCACTTCCCAGGACCATCCATAAACATACACAACCTGGTTGTCATATCAACGGTATATTATTACTTTATTTGTTTGTGTTGGAATGTTTTTAACAAAACTCTGCGATAGAATCCCCGCAGGATTTGATAAAAGAGAAAATATGTTCTCATAAAAACCAAAATGTGTTCTGTTGGTGACAGGGCTGAGAAGAAATGACACACTTAATCAATCAATGTAAATAACAAGCTTTTAATCCTTGTGGAGGTCACTCTCAGAAGAATAGATATTTAGTTTTGAAGGAAGAGATGTACAAAATAATGACTTTTTTCTGGAATACGGTTCTTCATTATATTTCGAGTTAATTCAAAACACATAAATAAGATGAGTTTAATCATATTTTACAGACATTATTCGTTTGCAATTCTAAGCTTTAACTTCTTTTTATTTCGATGTACGAATTTATGATATGTTCATCATATTTATAGTTCACTAGTTATAGTTTGCTTATTCACGAGTTATTTTTACCTATTTTAATTGTGTACCGTATTTTATACAAAAACGTAAACGTCGCCACTAATTCATGATTATGAATTTTCTTTCTGATAAAATGTAATAAATTAATAGTTAAAATTATAGAGTGGACGGATGATGACTGGAACCTTACGAAGATTTCAAGAAAATTACTTAAACCAATGTGCAAGAAAAAAATGGCACATTGGCGCGGGTAACAAAAACATTACTGGAAACTCGTATATCGGTTTACCTATCCGTTTCTTAGCGCATTATTGACAAGGTCAGCAAGCTATTTCGGTCTTCTATACTCTGTTTTTCTGTTACTTAATTAAGCTATTCCTGTCAGTTACTGTTTACATCCTGTCAAGATGTATTCGCTCTGTCTGTAACATAATTTGGAAAAGCTATTTTTATCCGCATTGGAATCGTAATAAACAAAGAAGATGGCCAAATTACTGTTTTTATTCATCGCATTTCAAGTAAATAAACAAAGTTGACCCTTGACATACAAATCTACTTCTAGATTGTACTTGAATGAAGGAACTAAACAAGTGTGCCTTTACTGCTACTTTCATATAATATATTTATATGGTTATATAAATAAAACAAACGAAAGGACCGATATCAATGTTTTTCTATCATTTCTATTATTTCAATTTGTATGTTAGTAATTTATGTAATCACTGTGAAAAGAAGACAAATCTTTAGTCAATGAGGAAGAAATAGAATCTGACTGACATTAATGTAGGCCTATTTTAGTTAGCACTCGAAAGATGTGTTCCATTTATTCAAATTTCTTATACTTACTTTTATTATATGTAGGCCCTCCATGTCCTATCATTTTAAGATATGATTATATATTTTTACAAACAATATACTGTAACTGTTTTATAATTATTATGTTCTAACTCAAAATGTAATATTAATGTTATCTGTATTATGCATTATTTATAAATATACGTTCTAATTATATATTAATCATAACACCATTTGTTGCTTTATATTATTATTATACTATTACGTGTCACATATTTGATCTACATACACATGCTAGCAAATATTAGAATACTCATAACTGTAATGCTAGTATCTAGCTTATCAAATTGTTGCCACTTGTTTTCGAAAATGAAGTACGAGTTTTCGTGAATAGGAAATTGTATTTCGTTATCTTACACCTGTTTATATCACGCACATATGAACTATTTCAATTTTGATTTTCTGAAATATCCAGCGTCTATGGATTTCAATTTATGTTTTCATGATGCTTTAAAGTAACTGAAAATGATGAAACTAAATGCAACTGAAAGAGTAAATACAAAGATGTAAACAATTTATTTTTTTTGCATTGGGTAATTAGACTAAGTAATCATTTTTGTTCAGTTTTTAAATATACATAGAATTAAAATTTTGATTACAATGTTAACATTATAAAGATAGTGATTAAAACATAGCATAACCATGCTATATGCTACTAAATATCAACTGTTTTACAAAGTTCATATCACAAAAACTGATTTTCATATCAAACGATGTATTATTCCTTTTGTGACAAGACTCCGCGATAATATCTTCCTAGGATAGTGTACAGTCATAAATACCAAAATGTTCTGTTCGTGACAGGGTTGTAAGGTTATGATGAATTGTACTAAATCAATGTGAATAACAAAGTTTTAGTTCATGGAGTTAAGATTCTAAAAATATATATTTCGCTCTGAAGTACCTGTAAGTGATCAACAAAATATTTACTCTCTTGGCATATTGTTACTCATTATATCTCGACTTACTACATAGCACTTAAATTACAGGTCTGGAGTTCAATCATAATTTACAGACAATATTCAGTTGCATATGTCAGCCGTTTTAAAACTAGTGTTCTTAAGCCGATGCGAGGGGGTGTGAGGGATGTTGCACTGTTTTCATTATCACACATGTACAGACTCAATCAAACCGAGTCTTTAATTCTCATGTTATTTCGCTTGTTTTAAATGCTTCCGAGGAACCACTTTTTTCCAGTATTCTTCATTAAGATTAATTATTTAATTTTCATATATTGGTTTATGATAAGTTCATCATGTACGGCATATATGAAGAAAAAATGATAAATGAAATTGGTGTAGCAATCATCCCATTGTGGCAATATATTACATATACAGAAAGAGCAATAAGCAATGGTAGTACATTAAAGCATGATATGTCCATTGGTTTATATATTCTATATTTTTTTTTCAATTTGAAAGCTGCAATCGGCCGATACAAAGTTGTTTTTCATTTATTTATTTATTTATTTATTATGTTTGGATGATGTAATTCAAAAACGAAAATACTGAAAGTCTTAGACATTTACTGAGGGATATGGTGTTAGAAACAAGCCTTTGTCTTTAAAACAGAGTAATACGTGATAGCATGCCATGTTTTGCTTATTTATTCTATTATTTTTTATTTGGTAATTAAAAGCTGCAATCGGCCGATACAAAGTTGTTTTGTTCTATTGATGATTTGTTTTTTCAAGCAATCATTGGAAATTGACATGTTTGCTATTACACTCGTATTCAAATGAATATTTGTGCAAGAAAATCACTTGCAAAATCGTTTAGACAATCAAGTAATTAGACAATTCAAATAAATCAACATGGAAACAAATAAAGCAATAAATCATACTCTACAACAGTGCACTATTTCCATCAATAAATTGTCTTCATCTCAATTATCTAGGAATAAAAGATTACATTCTGAAAGTCGTTGCAATTATTATTTGAATTGCTCATGAAATTTGAATTGAACCATTTGCATTCAGTTGAATTCACTGATTGTTCCTAAGAGAATTCAGATGTTCGTTTAATTTTAGATAAAGAACGTTAAACTGTTTTGCAGGTTCTATTATTTTATTCCAGTTATCTATATAAAGTTTTCATTTGAATTCATTGCTCTCGTGGTATATACCTTTTTTCCAAATTTTCATTTATGTTTATTTATTCGGTAAATTCAATCGACTTTATGTTCAATTGCAATAGACACTTATCTTCTCAAACGAGTAAAGGGCGTTATTCGACTACGTTTCTTTTCAGCCAGATCTTATCTATTCTTACATCAAACTGTGAATATTATGAAATAATAAGTACTGATTTTGATTGTCAAAAACGCATAAGTGTATCAGCAGTGCGACTAAATGAAAGTACTTTTCCTTTATTAACAAATATTCTAGCGAAAACACGTCAACATGAAATCCAAAAACATGAGCGTTTAAATATTTCGAGATCAAAAAATAACCTTATCAGCTTTTGTGTATTTTTGTACAGAAACATTTGAATTTCTGCCTTGTGTCTTTACATATTTCCATAACTTTTATTCAAATATACTTATTATTTAAATTTAGGTCAAAACGCAATCGAATAAAAATGGTGGAGGTGGCAGTGGTGGTGGTAGTTTTACTGTAAGCAATATAGCACGGAGCATAATCTCCACTTAAACATCGTATTTCGTTCTGATATTTGCTTATAGTGTTCCATTATCAATGTCACGAACAACAGAATTTATGGATTCGAAGATTTAATTTAAAGTTATTATTTTGCCTATAAAATTAAAAATTTTAAATTCACTGAGGTAATTAAATCTCTTAAACAGTGCTTGTCATTTCTCGACAATTTTACTAATGGGAAATGAACATTTCATTGTTAAAAATGTTACACGACTTTGTGAGATAAAATTGTTGCCCTGTTACAATAACATTTTTTAAATAAAAACTCTTAATGTATTTCTCCTCTAAATCAATTTTAGATCAATTCATTTAAGAGTTTGTTAAGATTTAGATAGCGCCTAATTTAAAAAAAACAACATTGAATTGAATATATACTATATACTAATTAAATAAACTCTCTGTCTTGGCTAAATTTTAAAATACTTTAATCAAATACATGTATGTATTTTAATACAAATGTAAACAGATGTACGAGATATATGCGAAGTATATGAATATTACGTAAGGAATATTTCTTTCTTGTTTTGTTTTTGATATTTTTCTTTTTTTTTCTTTCTTTACAACATTGCCGAGAGAAAATATACATGTTTTTGTTTGTTTCGTTGTTTATAATTTCACTACAATAACTATATGCTCTATGACAAATATTTTGATAGAAAAAAACCGAAATAACAAACACATTTTACACACTATATGACGCAGAACTAGTTTAGGTACATCTGAACTGTATAGATATGTTCGTGTTTATGTTTAGATAAAAGGATTAACCGTTTTGTAACATCATTCCTCCCTTAATTTTGCTAATTTACAACTGTGAATACAATCAACATTCTGACCAAACCACGAACTATTGGTATTAATCATGTATGTAAACAAAACAACTAGCATTGAATACAGTTTCACATGTTGAACTTTCTCACATCTTACTATGTATGCCTCAAATGTATATCATATACTGCAGAATACTGAAACAAACGATACCACCCATATTCATGGCAATATTTATCACTAGTTCTACAAAAGTGTGACTTTTTGTTAATTACATGTTGCAACTCTATATGTTGTATTTTTATGATACCAAAAGCAGATATTGTGTTATTGTGTTTGTTTAACATACTTGTAAAACTAAATTATGCAAATTGTAACTGAAAAATAACCTATCGATATTTTTACTTATTGTATCATGTCTGTTATAACTGAAAGTAAAATAGCTAAGAATGACTACAAATCTAAACATCCTGCTTAACACAAATAAATTGAAAAAAGGTAAAGAGATAGTTATAAATCGTGAAGTCCGTTGGTGCTTTAATATAACATTTAACTAATTATTCAAATTATGTGAGCATTCAAAAATTGCTTATAGAATTTGTAACATGAAACCAAAAGTAAAAACCTTTTGAGAAATGAAAATAAAATAATGTTAGACTTAATTGACCTGTAAGACAAAAGGGCCTGTGTTGTAATATTGTGTATATCCTGTTTCTTAATTTCAAACTATTTTTCAGTTTCAGATGTATTTTGTGCTTAGAAAGACACGAGAAATGAAGTATAATGTATATAATAAACTAAAATAGTTCGGTTGCTAACATCATTTTAAGCGTTTTAGATACCTAACGATCTGTTACACAGAAAAAAGATATGTTGCTTCAATAAGTTTAGTAAACATTTTTTTCACAAGACAAAGTCAAATTAATTAAATAAAAATAAATTAACAATAATCAGTGGTCCCATAACGATGTATTGGCTTCTTTAACTTCTTTTTTATAGACGAAAGTTGTACTTTGTTTTTCCTGGGCAGTGATGACGGTTTATTAGCAAAATACATTATGATTTTCCTGTATATTTCCAGATATATGACATGTATATTCTTGTTTTATTGACGAAATTTACAACAAAATTTATATTAAGACAGTGCTTGATAATTGTGTCAAATATTGAATAATAACATCAAGCCTTTTACTATGTAGTTGTTTTTTCCCGTTGTACCATTTTTGAGAAGGTCAGCAAGATGAGCTACATATTGCGGTAAGTACTGTCCTCAAATTGGTTTCAGCTGGTATACTTCTGCAAGACAGTATTTACTTGTGGGTAAATCATGTCTAAAACATGTCGAGAAGAGCTATCTTTGTCCCCAGTGGATTCGTAACATGTAAACAATAATAGAATTACTATTTATTGCAAATGGTATTGATAATAACAAACCTCAACTCTGAACTTCTACAAATTAAACATATGGTCACACCGCTGGAGCGACACTAAGTTAAATGAATCAAGAATTTCATTCATTACTTTGTTCTCATATTTCGTTTTATTTTTATGATAAATTGACCATTCCCATAGGTTCATATCTATACTATATTTTTACTGACAGGTGTTTGAATATACATGTAGTTGTAAAAAACCAATGGGAATCAATAAGGTGTTTTTGCTTAATAAACTATTTGTTACGTTCAATAAAAAAACACAAGGGATTATATTGACAGTAATGATAAAATAACTGATAATTATAAACAAACAGAATTAACATAAATAAGAAAGGTCTGCTATACTTGGAACAATTAGAATGGGGATTTTGTGTTATTGATTTTCCTTGAAAATTAACGAAAAATAAATCTGTAAAATTCATTAAGATTCGTCAAGTAATCATTTATGCAGTGAAAATTTGGCTTTTTCAAAATTTGTCCAGATTTTCTATTATAATACAGACATATGTCAATCAAACATAATATTGTTTAACGAACTGGTATACTGGAAATTTTCTTTTCAAGACCATTTGTTGCGAATTTTCCTAAGCTTTATTTATATGTTTCAGAAAATAATAAAAAAATATACAATTAGTGTCTGATTATATTTTAATTTTATTCATTTTTATAACGTTTAAATCATGCATTTATTTAAAAGAAAAACATTCATACAAAGCAATCATTTTAAAATTGAGCCGAGTCACGACAAAACCAACATAATGGGTTTGCGATCAGCATGGATCCAGACCAGCCTGCGCATCCGCGCAGTCTGATCAGGATCCGTGCTGTTCGCTTACAGACCCTATAACAAGCAAAGAAACTGATAGCGAACAGCATGTATCCTGATCAGCATGCGGGGATGCGCATGCTGGTCTGGATCCATGCTGGTCGCAAACCCATTATGTTGGTTTTGTCGTGACGCGGCTCAAATGAAGTTTCATATTGTATTACCGTCTCGTTTTTATTTGAAAGTGGGTGGCGCGAATTTACTTTATAAAATGACAACAATAAACTTCAGTGTCTCAAATCATATCGATTTAATTTTTCTTTTCGTCCGTAACATGCCGGTCAAAATAACATTAGGTAACGACATTATATGGAGCAGCTTATACTGTCGTCGACCATAATCGAGTTCCAAGTCCTTTTTCGTATAAACGTCAATATAAATGACACAGTATTGGTAACGTTTGACAGTTACATTCTACAATTGCAATTTCTTGACGCTCTCGCTACTCTGAAATAATTGAAACATTACCAATGAGATGCTTATTCTGGAAAATCTATCACTTTATTATCGGATTATTAGAAAGATAATTCTTTATTGGACCCGTCTGTCATCGTATTGAAAATAAATTATCCGTTATTTCCATCTTTTAATCGCCTACACTTATCCATAAAAGAAACTTAAAACTTTGAAACTAGGTCAGTATAATTATGTCTAACAAAGTAAATTATTTTCCATATCATTGTAACACTGACGTAGGGCAATATGATTTTAATTATTTTAGCATTTATTTATGCATTCATTTACAATGATTAAGGTTAAAAGTCTCAGGATTTAGAAAAGGAACAGTAAATATAGAGTTTGTTTTCTGTCTGCTGGTTGAAAAATGTGCATTAATCAGGAAGGAGTTATGCAATTTTCATGTGAAGTTGCCAATAGACTTTATATATCTGTCTGTTTTTAAGACTGAATTTATTAAATATAATTTAATACCTTATCTTATTATCCACATTGAAAACAATTGTTTTATTATACCTGCTTAACTATCATATTATATTTTATGCTAACATGGCATCGTGGTGTGTATTTATCATTATGTATGATAAACTATGTACAAGTCTGTAATAAAATGTATGTTGTGTTCTGTTGTTGTTGGTTGTTTTTTGTTTGGTTTTTTTGTTGTTGTTGGTTATTTTAGTTTTGTTTTTGTTTTTTTGAGAAGCTAAATGATACTTACCGGCCTTTGTCATAGAAAACCTAAATACAACTAAAGAGGATTGTGTTATAATGGGATAAATAACGGAAATCTGTTTCCTTAAATTTAATACTATCTTCCCATGCAGACTGAATTAGAAATACAGAGATTTAAGTTCCCTTTAACATTATTTTGTCATGATTGTTTATTGGGTTTTTTTCTGACTTAACCCATATTGATGAATATTATAAATGACTTTGAGCATTGCCCCTTAATATCATTTATAAGGCATATTCTAAATTTTAAGCAAATGAACTAGATACATATGTTATTTTTGGATTATAAATATATAATGATTAATTATTTTAAGGAACAACCATACAGCATAAATGAACACAATTTATTTTATATCTAGTTGTAATCTTGAAGTGAGAATTATTCTAAATTATGTCTTTGTCGTTTGTTTATTAAATATAACGATTAACAATGCATGCGCAAAAACCTAATACAAATGAGTGAGAAACTGCGAACATTAGTATATAATGTTTTTAAAAAGCTTTTATACTATGGTTTGTTGTGTTTTTTTTTTCGTAAAAAAAAAATTTGGTTTTTCGTAAAAAACCGAAATGTTGCAGACATTTAAAGCGACCGTGTGAGCCAATGAACCCTAATTTCGAGTGTTGTCTGCATAACTGGCATAGTCATTTTGAAATTACTCATTATTAATATGATCAGATACCTTCTTCAATTATGTTTAACAAAATAAAATTATAAAAGTAGTTTATAAAACTGACTTGATTAATGAAGATATGCAACACATTCGAAGATTTATTCATTTATAAAAATGGGAACAACAAAATTAGTTTGTATTTAAGTTTTCTTTATTATCTTCTATTCGTTTAAGTGATATTTTTCATGTAAAATATTAAATACGGGTATTTTACAAACATAATTCAAACACAACAGCTTCACTTATGAAATGTCAATTAGACAGCATTATTGCAAGAGTATTTATGATTTTCTCCAGTATCCCAATACATTTTATCTTCATGGCTGTCACTTGTCAAATGAGTCGTAATATAAGAATCTGACATTTAGATTGTATGTGTGTTAGAAGTGTCAAATATCAGTATTTCATCAATCCTAGTACATTTGAATGTCAATTAGTTCTGATTTGCAAATGTAGCTAGGTGTCAATTTAATAATTAGATTGAACCAATTCTTGAAGAAGCAGTTGTCACATATTTTTAGCATGCATTATTCAGTAAATGTTGGCGTATATGCGAAGTCATCTTGTTTCTATAAAAGCTTTTAGCTTTATAAGCAAACTTTTATGTATATGATTGCATTTATACTGAGGCAATATATGTATGATAGAAATAAAGTATTGTTCAATCTAATCTTGTTTACTTTCCGTTAGAAAATCTATTACTGATTTATTTATGGTAATTGAATGGAAAAATTGGTTCATTATCAGATATATCAAACATTGATACATTTGTTCTGTTACTAGGCACTCTAATGCATTTGAAATGTCTACATAATTCATGCAACATTTGGTTTTTGTTAATTAAAGTGAAAATGCAGTCAGTGAACTCAAATGAAAATGCAAGTTGTCCCTCGGAAGCATTAATCACACTAAACTTACATGAAAATTGTAGACTCGGTTTGATTGAGTCTGTACAAGTCACTATAAATGTTATCAAAGCTGGCCAACTAGAAAATATAACTGATATACATCGTATGCATAGTTATTATTTATATGGAAATAAGTAAATATCTTTACAAATTATACTCCAACCCCCCTGAAATGACCTAATATTTCTCAAATCTTATTTATAACACTGGATATTTATCAATTGACCCCCGCCCACCTTCCACGCCCCCGCCCACTGCCCACCCCGCATACACACTCTGAACCCTAAAGTCACCAATAATTTATAACACAGAAGTTTATATATTTCTATAAACCACCGAAAAGCATGTAATAAAATGAGATATTTGTGAGCATCTTGCACAGGGTTTAGACTATTTCAACACCATTTGTGTACATAATAGTGCACCAGATAAAGATACTGACCTATTAGTAAGTATTTTAAGCTATTTTGGTTTCTATCTTAATTTGTTTTCTGATTCAGTATTCGTGTCATATATTGTTTACTTCTTGTCAAATTTTGTTAATAATGTCTGTAGCATGTATTTTGTCCAAAAGGAAGCCGCATTTAGACAGATTTCTTTCATTATATTCAATCATAAAGGCAACGAAGCTGACAATTGCTTCATCAGCAAACATTTATTAATAGAAATATGTTGGATAACAGATTGAAATAAGGTGAGGATGTCCTTGGAAGAAAAAATAAATAAAGTACAAATAATAAGTTATTCGATATTCGTATGGAAAATGCCTCTCTGTATTTGTTTTACGGCAATATTAACCGCTTCTTATAATGATTTCTTTCTCTGCTTTTGGATAACAATCATTTTGATATAAAGGAATTGATATAGTTTATTTCAATGCATAAATGTGAACATTTAAATTTACCTTTAAGTCAAAATGAAACAATTTACCTTTAAGTCAAAATGAAACAAGTAACAAGTAATGCCAATCGGATAATGTTTGGTTTTCTGCGATATTATAAAATGCTTATGTATATGTGTGCGCACGCTCGCGTGCGTGCGTACGTGTGTGCGTGTGTACAAGATTGGTACAAGCTCTGCGATACATTCAAATATGTTTACATGTTAGTATTAGTTTTTAAGGGAATTGAATGGAAACATCATTAAAAATCATTCCATCTTTTTGTTCGTTACATCATATTTTACTTCAATACCATTATTTAAAACCAGAACAATTTTACTTGACAACTGATGGATGAAACAAACAAAAAAATTATATGTTTTATGTGTCTGAATTGAACTCCACATATTCTTTACTTTTTAAAGATTAAAACTAAGACATAAATAAGACAAACATAAATTATAGATTTTTTATATTTGTGAAGCACTCTTATTGTCGGGATTTTCTTAATTCTATACGTTCTGGGGAATTGGGGATACAATTACACCAACTCTGTATTTGTAGGTGTAGAAATATGTGTGAAATTGTTTGTCAGACAGAACAAGTGTCTGACTGAAATCACAAAAGAAGCCATATCATTGTGATATATATCATACCGTTGTGTATTTCTCCAATTATGATCAATGTGAGTGCCTGTTTCGATTCTGTTTACAATCAATAATCATTCTCACATAAATCTTAGTTTCCTATTTTTATTATAACTTGAGGAGGATTGTCTTGTATTACTATAGCATAGTACATTGATTAAAATAAAAAAATGCCTCCTCACGATGATTTTGCTAAAAAGTTAAATGATAAACATAATAAATGCAAATAGGAGTGGCATTACTGAAAAATCAGCACATGAAATGTTCCTTGCTAGTATTTGAAAGGACATATTCATGAGATGAAATGTGGTTAAATTTTATCTTTTGTTTAGTTTTCTTTTACAGAGAACAAACACAATTTATGTCATATGACATGATATGGGGCCGAAACATGAAAGCGATTTTTGCTAACCTAATGTGTTACCAACTTTAAGCTACACAAAGGGTCAGAAGGATTTTACCTGCTGGAGCTAAGAGATGCATAGATGCAAGTTATTCGAATACATTTAGCCTCTTACGATCACGCAATGAGTAACGGTGGCTGCAATTCTGATGCCTTAACACAACCCTCAGTCGCAACAGGGGTGGAGGTTTATCTGAATTAACGAAGAGTCTAATGAAATAAAATCTATGTGCGGGAATGGTGTGCATAATGTTACTACTGGAAGCATACAATCACAAATGTACTAGACATAATTATAATGCAATGGACAATATCAAATCCTCTTTAATCGCAGAATTCAATTAAGCTTTTGTTTCGAAGGGGGAGGGGATAGGTAGAGCATTTTCATCATTTCATATTTCTGTCCAGATGTACAGAATTTGCATCGTTTCGGGTAAATTTGAAAATACACAAATGTATTTTGAAGACACATGTGACGATTGGAACTTGTCTCATGAATACCAATCTACCTTTCCATAGTGACAGCAGAACTATAACTATATGTCTTCCTCTTACATAACATCTGAGTTACCGCCATTTCACCTTATGTTGATGATACTTGATATGTGACAAATTAACTTGCGAAATGTCTTGAATACTCTTATCTTTTTCCACATGTTTTCATGTTGTAAACCTAATGGCAGTAGTGACATGCATCATCTATATGCTTTGCTTTAAGATCACATTCCTTTTCCTTTGTAATAAGAGGCTTATGATATGACATTAGGTAATAACATCATCTATGTTTTAAACATGTTTTCAGCGAGAGTTCCGATTCTTTCAATGAAATAAGGTTTTCCAAAATATGATGACACGACATCCCATGCCTATCTAAATAATGTTATTATCTACAAACAAGAATAACAATATTTTCTGTTTGTTTTGAACTACGTCGGAGAGTTCGAACTTTATCATAACTTGATATGAATATTAAAAAGAAACGAGTAATTGATTTCTGAATAATCTATAGTGAAAAATCGACTTCTGAATTATTTATAGAAAATTATTGTTCTACCTTTATTTAAAACCTTTTTGTCATTGTAATCTGAAACCTTTTTTCTCGTTCTCCGTTTTTTCAGGAACAGCAAAATGATATCTCTTAATATTTGACAGCCTATAAAAAATGAAGTATCAGCATCATCATTTCTTGAAAGTGCAATAAAGATTACCTAGTATCGAAATGATTTCATCTGTTTTTATCGTTTTGTTTTTTTTTACGAATTTCCCTGTGTCAACAATAGGCGATAGAAATCCCCTGAAATTAATTTCTATGCAAATTGCCTCATACCGGCAAATAAACATTATAATTGTATCAGTGCTGAGGGAAATAAAACAAATTAATACATGCGAATATGTTGCACGATCAATGTAATGTATTAGCAGGGTAATCTTGACAAATGAAACAATCAAATATTTAAACAGAAGAGTTCACTTAATCACGCATTCCTTCAAAAGTGCTTAATTTCTATCAAACTAAGATAGAATTATTACAATGGTCCTGATTTGATGAAATACATTGTATGTACTGGTTTAGAGTTTTAAGAAGCACATCAAGGGAAATGAATTAAAACTAACTAAAAATTTGCCGCTGAGAAAGAAATAACCAACACAAAATTAAGTGAACAAATTAATGTTAAGTTTCGCTTAAACCAGTGCTAGGAGGTAAGGATCATGATATTATATATTATTTAGCATTGCTCACCCAGGATAGATTAAATCAGAGCAAGTTTGCAACATTTTCTATTATACATTGTGTGCGTTTTGTGCGTTCTCTCTACAGATTTCTTTTTGTTATGAAAACGACATGAAGTAGTATAGTAACAATTCCATCGTAGTTAAAAGATGGTCATAATGAATGTTCTTACTTTAAAAACACTAAAACAATCAATAATATAGTGCAGCAAGATGGGAGTAACAGACTTAGTCCTTTTCGTAATAAACTTGTTATGAATGTGTCAGTAACACAAAAATACTTCTGTGAAAAATCACATTTTTCAAGTACTTATACTAGCAACTGTTGGAATACGCAAAATGAAAAAAAAAACATTTGCAGAACTATGTAAACAAAATTTTATGATAAAATTATTTTTTTGTTTTTCATTTTAATCTGTAGGAGATTGTGCGAGTGTGTGCGAATTTCTTGTTTTATTCACTGTAATTCTGCTTAAAGGGACTCCACTGAGGTTTAAAAGCCTAAAAACCATAACATTTGAATTGTTTACATAAATGAGGTGGGACACTTTAACCAGAAATGTATGCAAAGATAGTTAAGAAATATACTTATATTTAAATTGAAAATCGTATTTTTATGCCCTTTTTAGCGTGATTTGGGTGAAAAGCGATTAAACGCTTTTCAATTTGGGTCATTTTTTACAATTTGAATAATTTTTTTGGAAAAACGAAGTGCGCGATTGATCTGAAATTTTGCACAAAGATTAGTGGTTTAATCCTACATCAAATGGTACATATATCTGGAAAACATATTTTCAGTCCCATCATGTCAAAAAAACCTCAGTGTAGCCCCTTTAATTGTTTTAACACTGTCACAAAAATTATTTTTCATTACATTTTACTACCACCTGTGGACATATATATTGTCTTTTTATATACTTAACGCATAATCTACATCCTTGTTAATAACATTATGTCCAATAAATGTACCAGCAGTAATGATTTATATTGATAAAGCATAAAATAAGCCGTACGTGGCAATTCATCTTTTTAAATAAAGGTCACGTGTATATATAACAGATCACGTGTAAAATATACCATTGAAATAACATATCGTTGGTTGTTTGCAAAACCACCAGATCTTCATTCCATTTAAATATTCATTCAGTGCACATTTGCAATGAGTCCTTAATAGTGTCAATGTTAACATCACCTGTTTGTTAAATAGGTATTAGAATATATCGTACGAAATGGCAAAGCTTTGTCTACAAAGACAAAACCAGTTGATAGTAATGTTGTTTGTGGTTTCTTTTTTTTCTTTTAAATTTGCCTTTCGGTGTAAAAAACTTATAAAAGTATTAAAGTGCACGTTGATTTTATTCGAAAAATGTCAAATTTGCAGAAGTCAATGTATGAAGTTTATACGAGTCGCAACTTTACTTTAAACTTTTTAAAACTATAAACAGATATTTAAGAACTGCAAAAAAAATTTATATTTTCATTATATGTCATGCAGACATTTGCATTTGTAATAGTCGTCTGAAAATAAATACTTAAATTGTGTGTTAAAAGTGCAAATTATCCGTTAATGGTAGCCCTTCCCTGAACAAACGAATGCCAATTATATACAATTAGTAACCGGAGAATAGATTTATGTTTCATATAAATTTCCATTTGTGTAAAATTAACATAATACATATATATATTTTCACTAAATGAAGACTGACGTTCGTGCAATGTTGTCTTGCCATATTAACTACTTTATAAAATGAATGTTTAATACTTTCCGAGATGTATTAATATTGCTTCTGTCTTGCCGAAATAAAAGTAACTGCAGAAATCATTGTTGAATTGTGCATGGGTTGTATTTTCTATTTAAACGTTTTGGTTTCCAATGATGAATAGAATCTTCCATTAGATGTTATATGCGGTAATATTTTAGACCGTTGCATGCTGTCTTATTCGTTTGCGTTGCGTTTGTTTGATTCCCTTCGCAAATATATATTGTTGGGACTGAATTAGGATCATAATATAATTGACATACTTCAGTTTATAAGATTACATTTGATCCTAGTGGACAATTTGTGTGTGACTTTATGAATTTCAATGCAGGTCATTCAATTTAAGAAAAAAGTGATCAACCACAATTTACTTTACATGTTTATGTTAATGGTGTTGCTTTCATACTGAACACACATCTACTTCAATATGACCTTCTAACATTCTGATAATCTTATTTTATATTCCTCTAGAGAAAATATTTAATTTAAAGTGAAAAATATGAATATGACAGTTAAAAATTGAATAGTGAACAAATGACTTGACATAAACGATCTTGTTGTATCGATTGTATTGTTTAAATTTCAGACAAACGATTATTTTACTTTCAAAGCTAGTGAGTTGATTGTTTGCAATTATCGACAAAATAATTCTTTATGACAATGATAGACATTTAAGATAATAAAGGCTATTTTGGATATGTTTAACATGCAAAGTTAATTGAAATACAATTAGTTTTTCTTTTTATTGGAAATGGGAAATTTCAGTCCCACTGGCTAATTGTTTGTTTGTTTGTTTTTTGTTGTTTTTGATGATTTTTTTTTATCAAATGCATTTGTCATTGAAAAACATGTATTAAAAATTTTAGTTGAAGCTTATTTGACGACATTTTTGCTACACTATTTTAAACCAGGTTTTTCCAAAGGAAAAAACTGGTTATTAGATTGAGGTATGTCGGCGGGCGGGCGGACGGGCGGGCGGGCGTAAACAATTTCTTCTGTGCGCAACTCCTCCTACATTTCTCAACGGATTTTGACCAAACTTTCACAGAAGCTTTGTCATCAAGTGCCCTGGCGCATATTGTCGGGGTTTTGCCATTGGATAATATTTGACCTAATTATGGCCCTTTGTTGTTTTTTCTTATATAGAATATATAGTGAACAATTTCTTCTGTGCGCAACTCCTCAATCATTTCTCAATGGATTTTGACCAAACTTTTACAGAAGCTTTGTCATCAAGTGCCCTGGCACATATTGTCCGGGTTTTGCGACTGGATAATATTTGACCTGATTATGGTCCTTTGTTTTTTTCCTTATATAGAATATATAGTGAACAATTTCTTCTGTGCGCAACTCCTCCTACATTTCTCAATGGATTTTGACCAAACTTTCTCAGAAGCTTTGTTATCAAGTGCCCTGGCACATATTGTCGGGGTTTGTGATTGGATAATATTTGACGTAATTATGGCCATTTGTTTTTTTCCTTATACAGAATATATAGTGAACAATTTCTACCGTGCGCAACTTCTCCTACATTTCTCGACGGATTTTGACCAAACTTTCACAGAAGCTTTGTTATCAAGTGCCCTGGCGCATATTGTCGGGGTTTTGTGATTGGATAATATTTGACCTAATAATGCCCCTTTGTTGTTTTTCCTTAAACAGAATTATCAATATATAGTGAACAAATTCTTCTGTGCTGAACTAGTCCTACATTTCTCAACAGATTTTGTTCAAACTTTTACAGAAGCTTTGTCATCAAGTGCCCTGGCGCATATTGTAGAGGTTTTGTGATTTTTGCAAAATATAACCCATATCAAAGACAGCATCATGTATGAACATTTAAAACATTATTTTAATAGATCGTAGGTCGTTGCCAGCTTGAACTTGAAGTTGAGCATAAGTATCACTTATTTACACGTCAGCTTTAAGACCAATATCGCTGACATTCTTGCCATCATTTCTTGTAACATATATTTCTTAAATCTATCCAATTGCAATAAAACAATTTTTATTGTTCTTGTAAAATATAAAGTACTTATGTCTAACCTTCAACTCCTACTGCTGTGCAATAAAAGATGGTAAATATATGCACAATTATTTCCTTACTTAAAGCAACAAATTACTTTATGCACTTATCACATACAGAGCAACTGATTGCTTTGGATGTAATTGGCGACAAAAAGGTCCCGTAAATATCAAATAAAATACGTCAGGTGACAATCTAGAGAGGAGATATAAATATCTGTATTAATAATTGCTGATTGTAAATTATTGTCAACAAATAAGACACGGAAACAGCTGCAAATTCTAAATTATAGCAAATAAATATAACATCGCACATTTACTTAAAAGCCGAACTGTGCAAATGTTGTTATAGATATTTCAGTGTTTTGGTTAATTACAGTGCAATGCGACAAGCGTTGTGTATGAAATTACAGGAAATCACAGAAAACACATTATTCACATTTCGATAACTTTACCTTTCAACCAAGTACAATTGACTGAATGCAGAAAAATGTCTTATTGTTTACCTATTCAATTCAAATTTACAAGTTACAAATAACTTTCACTTAAATTTGAAAATATTCTCTGTATTCTGCCAACATGTATGTAATATCTGTGGTTGCCTATTTGCTTACTTGAAATTGAACGTACAACATAAATCTTTCAAGTAAATTAGGAGAATTAATTGTAATATAGCACTCACACGTTAAACATAAACATATTGAAAAATATTATTGTAAAATAATAACATTGTTTTATATTGATTTGATGTATGTGGGATTGCAATAGTACAAACACGAATTAAAAGCTTGTTGAGAATGAGTATATGTGTATGAGAATGCCATCTCTTTAAATAGTACATCAGTGATAAATATCTGGACAAAAAAGAGTTGATGATAAACATTATACATGATTGAGACTAAATAGATCATCATTGGCTTTATTCAAACCTAATCCAATATGATAACAAGATCAACAAGGAAAGGCGGCGTTCAATGAACGCAACCTCCACACGACCCAGCAACAAGGACTAGCGACCAGGGGCCTTAGAGGACCCATTTAAATAGCATTTAATGAGGGCAAACCTCATGATTTACATTGCAATATTGTATATACATCGAAGTTTAAATATTTTTAGAATGTGTAGGTACTGTGCTGATCTAAAGTGCATTACTTCCGACGAAAGAAATATAGTTGTGAGTTTGTATTCAATACTTATTTGATTTACATTGATCAGATAAATTGAATATGACCAATTTATAAAGGGTTGAAAAAAATAAGAAAAAAAACAAAGAAAAAACGAAAAAGCATTTCTATGTTGTCCTCAATTGTGCAGAAATAAAACTACCTACATTTAGCATTGTATTGATTAAAATATTTATTCTCAGAAAGTGGTGACGGTACCTGCTGTATACTCTGACTTATAAATCATGTTATAACACAGAATTCTATAAATAAAAGATACTTGACATCAGACAATCTAATCTTGTGTTGCTTTTAAGTGGATCTTAACCGAACTTATCCGCCCACAAAAAAAGTTCACAGTTTGTATTTTATCATTAACTATGTCATTGCGAGGTATTCTCAGTATGAATGGCGATGACGTTACAAGGAATTTGGAGTATTACAATGAATTCCCTTGACACTATGTGTTGAAAAAATAAAATGTCAATGTTATAGACTTGTATCAAGTATATAACATATTGGATATTACATTACTGTGTACGCCAATGAATATTTTTCGTCTTCGTTCTATTCAGGTTTCTATTTTTCGCCACTTTGAATTCGTACTTTTGACTTTTCGTTCTACTTTTTTCGTTTGAGTTTTCGTCTTCGTTCGTGGGTCCTAACGAAACATAGTTTGCTAGAGAGAGTCAACTAGCATAGAAATGGTACCAATATATTCAGTTCTTTTATTAATTGTATTCTTATCTTTCATCTTACAGCGTGATCGTATCTGAAAAGAAATAACATTAAAAAAATAGCATATCAAATCACACAATAACTCATAAATCAAAATCATATGTTATGCAAAATATATAAGTCTACGCAAACGTGTTTATTTGTACTACTAATTGACAAGAATGGGAGACAAAATATGCAGATATAATGTAAAATAAATGATGGAGAGCCTGACAATAGCGATTTTCTTTACACTAAGGTGTTGCTGATAGTGAGCTGATATGTATGACAATCCTTTTGAATTATGTTTGCTCTAGCATTACATATACATGTATTACATTGATTCATATCAGTTAAAACAAATAAAGATACCCACGTAATTGCTTTATGTTACATTGCAAAGGAAATCTCAAAAGGTTTAGAATAAGATTGTCATCTAAAAATTTGACGTATTGTATTTTAGAGTATAAGGGAAGAGTTCTGAACATTTACCACAAAGTACTTAGGTCAGAATTCTGATTATTCTAAATGGAACAAGTGATAAAATAAATATGTTATTACACCGTACCGCCTTTATGCCTGATTCTAAATACTGTTTCTGTCTAACAATTATAAATCTATAGCTTTTTTTTACTTTTTACTTCGTGATAGAAGCATTAAATTTCCTATGACATTTATTGTGAATATATGATTCATTTATGTATATGAAATCTGAAGTAGTTCAGATCTACATATTCCTTACAATTGGATGAGATATGATATCTCAACATTTTGAATGATATATTTTAACGACAGATGTCACAAAAAATGTTGTTTTTTTTTTTTTTTTTTTTTTTTTTTTTTTTTTTTTTCTTTTGTGCTCGTATATTCGTTTTATTATACGCATTTATCGAGTGATCATCTTTGATCATTTAAAATGTTCATGGTAACGTCAATGTTGAGTTTCATAGTTTCAGGTTAGCAAGGGAATACGTTAAATCTAGAATTAACACAAACAGTATTTGTTATTTCATATTTTTTTAATGAAAAGCACATTAAGTCGAAACACTTTTTGAATTATTGAATCAGTATTATTTTCGTTTATGTCATATCTGTGGGAACCAGGACTGTGATCAAAGCTATACTATTTTTGATCAGGAATTATCTACTAGTGTTTACGTGAAGTAATTGCCATTTATTTTCTATAATGAGATACTAGTACCCAACAAACAACCTTTGTTATAGTAGAATTGTAACAACTGTAAAACGTTGATAAAACTGCGGCAAATGTTAATAGCTTTTTGGATATATCATTTTATTATTAATTCAGGAATACTCATTCCTGTACTGGATGTTTACATCGTTATATTCTAGGTTCTCGCCGTTTCCAGTTAAATTTATGAAAAAGCATATGTATTCAATTAAAGAGACGCAATTGTTTTAATTAACTGTTTTCATGTGACGTAATGTTTTGTATATTGTATGAAATAAAACAAATTAACTAAAAGTAAAATATGGTCGTTTTGACTTGAAAGCAATACAAAAGACCAATGCTTAATAATCTACCTTTTCTGGTTAAATTTTCTAATATCTCGGAAGCACATTCAATCGGACAACAACAAAGTATGTAAAGCAACAGTAACATGTTATAATACACTCGTCTTTACAGACCCTAAGTTAACAAATAATCATACATCCAATATTCTACTAGAAAATCGAAACTACAAATTTTCGTTGATACATTGTTTTGCAATACTTCAGGAAATTAAACAAATATTAATTTCCTTTCTATGCACCGATAATCAAATAATGTAACAAAAAATATAAGTTGTACATCTTCTTTCAACATTACTCCGGCTACATGATACACGAGGGAACAATCAAATCAAAATACAAATGGATTTAAAATACTATTAATATGTTTTCACAAATATGAATTGACTTAAATAGACGGACATGGAATGTGCACAATTAGCAAAGATATATTTCAAAAGTATATGTCAGGAAGGAAATTGTTTGTATGAGTTACAAGCGTTTAAGGCCTGTACAAAGAAGAAGAAATGTAAGGAATTTGCATAAAGATACTAAGATACATGAAATCATCAAACAAATTAAAATAAATTACTTAATTTAGAAACTTAAACAATTTGAGAAAGTATATGCCGTAAAACCAAACCAACCCAATAAATTCAATAGCAATACCACGACTTTGTTTGACATTGACTATGTCACACCTGACTGTATTTTACGCTCAAAACTGACCACCTGATTTACTAAAATGTTCTTCTAGGAGATTGATGTTCTGTGTTGAAAATGTTGCAGTGTCAAAAAATGTTCAACATTGACTTTGTACTGCATGACTGTTCTTTGCGCTCAAAATTTACTAAGTGATTTTGCTAAATTGTTCTTCAAAAAGATAAAGACAGTATCTGAGAGACATGTAAAACAGTCTTGGTTTAAAAAAGTATCATATGGAAAAATCCATTTTGTAAAAATGTTGTCAAAAATGCTTCCTTTGAGCCTTTCAGTCGAGAAATTTAAAACTTAAATGTCTAGTTCCATTCTTTTACGTCCTGTTGTAGTAATATGAACATATTATAGCATTTTCATATGTATTACTAGTTATAAAAAACATTTCTCTTAAGTCATGACTGATTTAAGATGGCGATGTTGAATACCTGCCTACGGAATTACTACTCAGCAAAAGGATCATTAATTCCAATTAACATTCGACCGGTGACGTCATATGGATATATTTTCTTAACGCATTTATAACTTCCAGGTAAGAACTGACATATCAATAACAAATGATGGAGTTTGGTCATGATTTCCTGAACGTCGTTTATAGTCATGAAGTAAAAAGTCATGAAATCTACAGTAATTGAATTGAGCATTTTACCAAATAAGTCGTTAAGAGGTTTGAATTACGTTTAATGCCTTCGGAATATAGAACAATCCATTTTGGTTTTCTTCTTATGTTAAGTAAAGTTTAAAACGTAAATACTTTTTTATTAATTCTAAAGATTGTTAACAGCTTATTTGAACTACTCTCGAATCCGCTTACTAGAATTAATCCTACAGGCTAAGAAAACATGATCTTAATTCTTAACCCAAGTAGGTTACGGACTCACGATCCCTACCTGGGTGGAGAAACAGACAACTTTACAACTAGCTAGGCCACAATTATTCTATAATTTTCATTAGAAAATGTAAGAAAGTTGCGATTTTAATATATGCCAATATTTCCTGGTATAAACGTTATGATTTCGAGTATTTCAGTAGAATCTAACCTCAAACATTATTTTCATTTTTTGTGATTGCTGCTATTGACACATTCTGGCTAAATCATTTGAAAATAAGAGCAAACAATTTTAGTATGTAAAGTACATTGAAATTCAACGTATTTTGATAATTATAAACTTTAACAAAGCTGGCCTACTGAAAACATGATGGATATAAATCGTATAGATAGATATTTTTATGGGCATCATCATATCTTTACAGATCCCCGATCCCCTTTAATCACCTATTGTTCCTTTTATCTTATTTATTATATAACATGAGAGATTTTATTTATTGTTCCCCCACACCCTTACCCTAGAAATGACCTGTAATTTTATATATTAAATACCATCGGTAAAACATAAACTTTAAATTGCAACGACATACATGTAGTGAGCGTATTTCTAATGATCATATTTTTGGATTTAGACTATTTAAACGCTATTTGTGTGAAGAATGAGTGCACCAATAGATTAACATGAATTGCCTTAGTGTTTCCAAGCTATTATGGTTTCTATCTAAATTAATTTTCTGATTATGATATTCAGGTCATATATTGTTTACTTCTTGTCAAATTTTGTTAATACTGTCTGTAGCATGACATCCAAGAAATATTTTGTCCAAAAGGAAGCCGCATATAGACAGATTTCTCTCATTTTTATATTCCTTAATAAAGGCAACGAAGCTGACAATTGCTTCATCAGCAAACATATATTGATAGAAAAATATTGGATAACAGAAGGAAATAAGATGAGGATGTCCTTGAAAGTAAAAATATATAAAGTACATATAATAAGTTATTCGATATTCGTTTGTAAAATGCCGCATCTCTATATTTTTTGTGGCAAAATTTACAGTAACTGCTTTCTAAAAATGATTTCACTTTCCGCTTCATAGGTTTTTGGATAACAAACAATTTAATATAAAAACCTTCTCTAAATTTGAATAGTTTATTCCAATGCAAATATGTATCATTTAAAATATACTTTTAACCGAATTGAAACGAGTCTTTCTGGTCCTTCGGGATCAGTGAGTCAAGCACTTTTAAGTGTTGAGAATCGAGTACCACGAAGCCGGTGGTAGAGGCCGTGAGGGATGCTGCACTTTTTCATTTACCATCATGTACAGACTCATTCAAACCGAGCCTGCCATTTTCATGTAATTTTGCTGCTTTTAATGTTCCCGAGGGATAATTTTCTCCAGATATTTAAGGTAATGTCAATATGATTTTGTGTGTATATAAACAATTGAGATGGACAAAGATGTGTGTATATAAACAATTGAGATGGACAAACTCTTCTATGCATTCAAATATGTTTTACATATAAATGTTGGTCGTCAAGAGCAGTGAATGGAAACATCATTAAAAATCATCCCATTTTTATTTTCTGAATAAACATATGTTAAATCGATTTTACTCCGATACCTTTTTTAAAACCAGAAAAAGTCATGGATGAAATATACAAAAGATTTATATGTTTTATGTGTCTAAGTAAAACGTCGCATTCACAGAATTATTTACCTTTGAAATATGAAATCTTACACATATATAAGACAAACATCTATTCAAAAAATGTTTCTAAATCCATGACAAAGGTGTTTCTTACGGGTTTTCACACTGTCTAGAACTATAGATTGTCTTTATTTGTGATGTACTTAACCTCGAATGTAGCGGTCGGGTTTTACTCAATCTTATATTAATAGGTCTATACATTCTGTGGCATTCGGGAAACCATAACATCAACTCTGTATTTGTAGGTGTGGAATTATGTGTGAAAGCGTTGGTCAAACAGAACAAGTGTCTCACTAAAAACACAAAAGAGCGTTATTATTGTGATTTATTATATGATCTAAATATAGCTGCAATCTCATTGGTCCAAACAGTAGTAAACAGAACTTTTTATAATCTCATATTTACTGGGTGTAGTATCATATTCACTGGCTGAATTGGATTTTCCCAGTCTAAAAATAAATTGAGACTCATATTCAATGATCATACACCGTAGACTGTTAATTACACGTGTTAATTAAAAGAATAAGTGTCGCTTTGTTCTTTATGGCATATTTCTCGATTAAAATGTCATTACTTTACTATTATACTTAAAGGTTACACCGCAATGATGAGTATAAACTTGAATTATTTTTGTATGCGCAGCGTTCGCGTACTAGTCGTTGCACGCCTAACACGTGTGTCCTTTTTCCCGCGCTTCAACAAGGTAAAATTTGTACAAGTATATAAGGTTGTTTATTTGTGATTTTTTTAAATTTCTTAGCATATTCATATAATAAAACAATTATTGACTAGTGAGCAATTGAATATGATGTGATATTCACCGGCAGAAAGTCATATTGACCTCGGCTATCGCCTCGGTCAATATGTCATCTGCCGATGAATATCACATCATATTCAATGGCTCACCAGTCAATAATTGTATAATATGTCATATTGTGTAATTTTATACTATTGTGAACTTTGTCTGTTTCGATTCTGTTTACAATCAACAATCATTATTCAATAATTCTTAATGTTTCATATTTTTACAATAACATGAGAAGTACATGAATTAAAATCAAATAACCCTTCTCATGATGATTATGCTAAAAATAATTGATAGACATTATAAATGCAAATAGGAGTGTCATTATTTAAAAATTTGCACATGAACTGTCGCTTGCTAGTATTTAAAAGAACATATTCATGAAATGAAATGCGGTTAAGTCAAGTTTGGTTTTAAAGTGCACTAACACAGTTTAGGTCAATTGGCGCCGAAACAGGAAAGATGATTTTGGGTAACCTCGGGTGTAATATACATGAAACAACACAAGGGGCCAAAACCACGTCACTTGCTGCAACTAAGAGATGCGAAGACGCCAGTGTCTCGAACAGATTAATCCGCCTCTTACGATCGCGCAGGGATATACGGTAACTGCAATTATGATGCCTTAACCCTAAAATGCAATCCTCAGCCGCATGGGGGCACGGGGGATTTTACCTGAATTAACGGGAAGTTATCTGAATTAAAGGAGAATTCTTATGTGATAAAATGTATATGCGAGAATGTTGTGCATAATATACCATGTACACATGTTACTACTGGGAGCCTACACATACAAATGTACAAGTTATAATTATAATGCAATGGAAAAATATCAAACCCTCTTATAACACAGAATACTCAATAACGCGTTGCTTTAGTTGACAAACAATTTCATCATTTCATAATTCATAATTTACATTGTTTCTGATTAATTAGAAATTGCTTTAATAGTGTACACTCAAATTTCATTCAACACTTAAAAAGCACATTATGCAAAAGTTTTCATATCATAACCTGGTAGGAATATCGTCCTGTCGTTGTAATCGGAATTTTTTACTTTCATGCTTAGAATTAGTTCAGGATCGCCAATATAACTCATCTGAATATTAACCACCTATTCAAAAACAAACAGGTTTGAATAATTCAAATGTAAGATTTTATCTGTCTGGTTTGCTATAACAAATTATTATATGATCTAAATATAGCTGCAATCTCATTGGTCCAAACAGTAGTCAACAGAACTTTTTACAAAATCATATTTACTGGGTGTAGTATCATATTCACTGGCTGAATTGGATTTTCCCAGTCTAAAAATAGATTGAGACTCATATTCAATGATCATACACCGTAGACTGTTAATTACGCGTGTAATTAAAAAATAATTGTTGCTTTTTGTTCTTTATGGCATATTTCTCGATTAAAAATATCAATTACCTTACTATTATACTTAAAGGTTACACCCGCCAATGATGAGTAAAACTTGAATCATTTTATGTTTATGCGGCAGGCGTATCGCGTAGTCGTTGCACGCCATAAACCCTGCACGCCTTGACCTCATCCTTCATCGTTTTTTTTTTCCGCGCTTCAATGAGGGCAAAAATTGTAACATGTATAATTATAAAGTTGTACTTTTATGATTTTTTTTTAATTTCTTAGCCTATTCATATAATAAAACAATTATTGACTAGTGAACCATTGAATATGATGTGATATTCACCGGCAGAAAGTCATATTGACCTCGGCTATCGCCTCGGTCAATATGTCATCTGCCGGTGAATATCACATCATATTCAATGGCTCACTAGTCAATAATTGTATATTAAAGTATAGTATCGGCAGCATCATTTTTCACGCTTTCTTTTAGGTATAAGAAAGGTACCCAAGTATCGAAATGATTTTAATCAGCATCTGTTTTTATCGCGTTTTTAACAAATTTCCCAGTGTCAACAATCGGCGAAAGAGATTCCCCTGAAATTAATTTCTATGCAAATTACCTCATACCGGCAAATAGACATTATAATTGTGACAGTGCTGAGGGAAATAAAACAAATTAATACATGCAAATAAGTTGCACGATCAATCTAATGTATTAGAAGGGTAATCTTGACAAATGGAACAATCAAATGTTTCACAGAAGAAGTTCACTTTATCACACATTTCTTCAAAATTCTTCAAGCTAAGACAGTATCATTACAATGGTCCTCATTTGATGAAATATATTTTATGTACTGGTTTAGAGTTTTAAGAAGCACATCTAGGGAAATGAATTGAAACTAACAAATAATTTGCTGCTGAGAAGGAAATAACCAACACAAATTTCAGTGACAATTTAAAATCAATTTTAACTTTCGTTTAAACCGGCGCTAGGAGGCTAGGACCGCATATTTTATCTAACATTGCCTACCAAGAATAGATTCAATCAGAGGATGTCTGCAATATTTTTAATTATATCGTTTTGTGTGCATTCTCTTAAGCTTCTTTTCTATTATGGAAAACGACATGAAGTAGTATCGTAACAATTCCAGCTTATTTAAAAAGAAGGCAAAGATGCATGTTTTTACTCTGAAAATACCAAAATAATCAATATAGCAATAATGCAGAATGAAAGTAATAGTCATTATCAACGTTTTTCTGTTTGTAATAAACTTGTTATTAATGTGTCGTTAACATAATAATACTTCAGTAGCGATAACACTGTTTAATATCACATTTTCCAAGCACTTATACCAGTAATTGTTGTAATACGCAAAATGAAAAAAAAAAGCCCTGCAGAGAAACGCATGTAAATAAATTTTAAGAGAACAATAAAGTGTTCCATATTTTTTTTAATTATAATATTTCACGACTTTAACCTGTAGGAGGTTGAGATGGAGTGCGAAATTTCTTGTTTTATTTACTGCAAATACTTGCTTAATTGTTTTAACACCGTCACAAAAAATATATATTTCATTACACTTTACTACCACCTGTGACATTTTCATCCTTGTTAATTATATTATGTCCAATAAATGTACAAGCAGTAATAGTTTATATTGATTAAGCATAAAATAATGCGTATGTGACTATTCATCTTTTAAATAAAGGCCGCGTGTATATATTATAACAGATCACGTGTATATTTTACACGTGACCGAATAAATACAATATCCTTGGTTGATGGCAAAACTGACAGATTTTCATTGCGTGTAAAGATTCATTTAGTGCATATGTGTACTGAGTCCTTAATATTGTCAATATTAACATTACCTGTTTGTTAAATACGTATTTCAATATCGTACGAAATGAGAAAGCTTTTATTCGAAAAATGGGAGATGTTTTATGATTAATGTTCCTATGATGTATGTCAAATTTGCAGAAAACAATGTATTGTCAGGAAGGGGCCGGGTCGAGAAGCAGGAAAACGCTAAACTTTAGTATACGATATATAGACGGAATTAGATATATACGGAAGAACACGGTTTTTAACTTAAACTGGTGTTTATTTTTAATAAATGGATGGAACAAACTTAATGTATATGCTTCAATTAATGGCTAATGTATGTTCGTAAGACTTTATCTGTATATGATACAAGGTGAGTTTTGTGTGTCCAAGAATCTGTAAAACTCAGTTCGTTTCAGTTCAAGTTCATTTCAGTTCAGCGGTACAACTCAGTTCATTTCAGTTCAACGGAATTCGCTCCAGCGGAATTACAAAGTATCAGCGGATTTTTATTTTTAACAATCCAAAATTCATTTCATCAGCGGAATATAACTCATTATAATGTTTTACCAAAGCAATATAATTATTTCAGCGGATTCTACTTGTTTAAAACATAACGAAAGGTTTTTCCGCTCAGCGGTTGGGAAGCTGACATTGATTGTTTGCGCCTTTATTTATATACTTTTGCGCCTTGATAACAGCGGGTAAAAAGGACCAGTCTAAAACATTTGAATATGGCATCGACCAATGAAAACGCATAGCGGATTCCGCTAGCCAATCACAAGTTTTCAGTCTCCAAATAACTCACTGTCTGTGAACGCCGCTTAAATAAAAAAGCACCGCTGTAATCCGTTGTTAGGAGTTTATAATAGTTTCACGATGAATAAAAATATAAAGTAATTACAAAGTATCAGCGGATTTTTATTTGTAACAATCTAAAATTCATTTCATCAGCGGAATATAACTCAATATAATGTTTTACCAAAGCAATATAATTATTTCAGCGCGGATTCTACTTGTTTAAAACATAACGAACCTTTCGGAAAGGTTTTTTTGCTCAGCGGTTGGGAAGCTGACATTGATTGTTCGCGCCTGTATTTATATACTTTGGCGCCTTGATAACAGCGGGTAAAAAGTACCAGTCTAAAACATTTGAATAAGGCATCGACCAATTAAAACAGTTTCTGCTAGCCAATCACAAGTATTCAGTCTCAAAGTAACTCACTGTCTGTGTACGCCGCTAAAATAAAATAGCTCCGCTGTAATCCGTTGTTAAGAGTTTACAATAGTTTCACGATGAATAAAAATATAAGAGACATTGTTATAAATACAGCAGATAAATGTATTTTATTGGTGCTTTTCTGTAGTTAAAAGCTTTCCGTTTGTAATTCATCGTTTGGTTTTTGAACGGAACTCATTTCCGCTGGGGAACTTCTTCATAAAAGTAAAAAAAAACATGTTTCGTCAAGGAAATTCCAATTATGTGTTAGAAAGTGGTTTGTTTTAGAGGTTAAAGTAAACGTATAACTTCTTCGACAAATACTACTATTAATAGTTTAAACCCAGCTCGTACTTCTAGCTGGATTCAGTTTATTGCGCCAACTGTAATAATTGTCACTAGTTTCCGCGGTCAATAGTTTTGGGTAAGACAGAATTGGTAAAGGTTATTTTTTTTATTTATAGTACAATCTTATTCATATTTGAATAATTTAACGATGACAATTTTTTCAAAACACTTAGTTTCATATAGTGGACGACTTTAATATATGATATATAACAGTATGAAGTTTATAGTCTCAAATTTACTATAAACGATTTAAAACTATAGACAGATATTTAACAACTGCAAAAATAGAGAAAAACAGAATCCCTAAAGAAAGCTCAACACAGCAAAATTGTAAATTGTTGCAGGCTCGGTTTGATTGAGCCTGTTCATGGACGGTACTGGAAAGTGCAAGTTACCGTCCACGCCCCCCTAGCACCGGCTTAAGCAGAATTCAACATTTAAACACAGAAATGGTCGAATTTTGAATTTAGAAACATCCGCAGATGTGTTCATACGGCGGTTATCATGGAACCTTCAATGTGACACAGTAGTGTCATTCCATGAAAAGTGGCGTATGGTCCCCAAGTAAAAGAATGCGTGTGTCCTAAACGAGAAAACAATGGGCGGAACTAAATAAAATGGAATTTTGAAAGGGGATCTGAGGTTATGAAGCCTGCAAAAAGAAATTCATACTTTCATTATATGTCATGCAGACATTTGCATTTATAATAGTCGTCTGAAACTAAATACTTAAATATGCATCGTCTATGTGCATCGTCTAATTATATACAATTAGTAACCGGAAAATAGTTTTATGTTTCACTTAAATTTCCATTTGTGTAAAATTAACAGAATACATATATTCACTAATGAAGACTGA